>NW_009930526.1:28257-63906 GCF_000696875.1 Nestor notabilis
TCCTATTTCTCTCTCACAGGCAGTAGAGATAGGTAATAGAGAATAGGATTTCAGAGCACCTCTGCAGAACTCTTTAGACCAGGGTGCCTTTGGAAATACAGATCCTATTGACTTACCCATCCAGCCTATAAAGCAAAGCACAACCACTACCACCAAGAACACCCTTCCCTGGAAACCTCTCACTCTTGGAAACACACAGGGATTACTGGCTATGTCCTAAGGACACATCTCTAAGGCTTAAAGGTGTCTACGCTGCTGTACACTTCCTGAAGATGAACGGAGGATTGACGGCCATGTACATCGATGTTTCCTGTTAGCATCTCTCAATGAAATTAATATCACAACAAAGATTACACGGATGCTTTCAAATGACAATTAATCATATTCAGGGGCCAGAAATAGCTCTGTGCTATTTCTACTGTGGCTGCCTTTGATCTGCTCTGGTGAATGCATAAAAGTTTGAGGAGCCTCTGACGAGCAACCTGCGTCTACAAACTTCTTCTCACGCGAGGGGTTGAGCATCTCCTAGCGAAGGCCAGAGACCAGTTCTGCAGCCTAAGCCTGCCTGCGTTGGGTAAAGACTTGCAGAACCAGGCCCTTGGTGGCCTCTGCTCCCTGCTTCGTTTGCTGTTATTTGTTTAGCTCCTGTACAACAGAGGTTTCCTTAGCAACTGCTGTATCCTTTTACAAGTCATTGTTAATGACACACATTGACGTCGGCTGTGTACGAGGATGCTAAAAAGGATGACACCCAATAAAAATAACCTTGGTGATTACCCAGTTTCCTTAAGTAAACACCACTATTATCCATCAGGAACTTGCTAGAGGGACTTCTCTTTTGAACAATAATGTATGTCGCCTTTAGCATTACCAATGGGAGCCTTTTTAATGCTTGCAAAGGTCAATAGGAAAATCTCTTGTCCTTTTCTCTTTGTGTCTAATGCCAACACTTACTGGCATATGTCTGGCCAGGAGAGAGGCAATTGCTCTCTAGACTGTCTTGCTTCTAAAGCCTAAGATCCAATTTCCTGCACAAAGAAAATACCACTTTGTTGTTAAGTGATGGGAGGTGGAGGAGCTCATGGGCCCTGTTCTCGGCTTTCCTCACACACTTCCCACCTAATGGACTCCAAATCAGTCAGGTTCAGGTTCCCCAAAACAGGGACACTGGCTGCTCCTCATTACAAATCAAGCAAAACCAGTGGCTCCTTCCTCCTGCAGATTCCCTGCACTGATGAAGCTGCAGAGGAAAGACCAGTGGAAGCAGAATAAAGCTTCCCAATGCGGTGAAAACCATCAGTTTTCTTCACTGGCAGCATTCCCCCTCCAACCCCATGTAACATCTGGCCCTGAAGACAGAATGGGACATGATCAACTAAGTTAATTACTGAGCTCATTAAAGCTTTTCTGCAGATATTGGCCAGAGACAAAGGAAAAGATGACTCAGAGCCATTGTCCAACATGGTATCAACAGGAGCTTGTGCATGTAGCCTCTATCTGTTGAAGGAGCAGGTAGAGTGCCTGTGTTGAGTTCATACTGCCAGTCCTAGACTCTTACTGGTACCAGAGCTAGTTTAAAGCTTGCCTGTATCTGGTTTACTCATCTAGAGTGTTGACATGCCCTGAAATGGAATTTGGAGGTTTTCCCATGGCAAATTATGACTTTTGCATCAAAACCTGGTTGTTTTCCAGTTTGTGATTATTATTTTTTGACAAAAAGTTGACGCTATTTGTTTGCAGATAAAACTGGATTTACTCTTTTTTCTGGTGAAAAGATGAAAAAACATTGAGGCAAACATGCTTTCCATGAGTGTTTTCAATTTAGTTGGAAAACTCAAGTTTATACAAGAAAATGAGAGAAGAAAGTTTCAAAAGCATTTTCTATCAGTCCCAAAGCCTGGACATCTCTGGTTTGGCAGATTACATGGGTGGGGTACAGCTTGATTTCAAACTAGATCCAGGTTGGGAGACCAGGCTGAGCCTCTCTTCGCTTCTCCCTCTATACCTAGGGGTGCACAGATGTGGGGTTTGATCCAGGCTTATCTCAGTATGGATTTCATCCTAATTGCATGCAATATCCTCTTGCTTTCCCCTCCAAATGCAACAGAATTGGGGGTTCAGGGAGAAGAAGCTTTTAGTTGTTATCTCAATGGATTCCTGATAAGCTGCACACTAACATCAGGCTTGGATACATGAAGAAGGTAATGGAGTGATGGTCTCTAACTTACCTGAGCTGAGGATCTCACCAGCATCCCTGGGATAAGCAGCTCAAACCCAGCAGCATTTGTCTTCATTTCAAGTTCTTGAATACGGAATGATGCTAAAACTGGAGGACAGTGACCGTAACCTCGAAATGAGAGCCAGAATTTGCCATTGCAGTCTGGTTTTGTCTTGGGCTGCAACACTTTTCGAAGGAGTGGTAACCGAGGACTAACAGTCCCTGCTAATTCTTCACGGCTCAGTCTATAGGCTTTGCATTTTCAATTACTTTTTGTAAGTGACCAAAAGAACAAACCAGGTTTTATCAGCTTAGCAAAAAATTGCACAGCTCAAAGAATTTCTTATGTGTAGGCAGCTCCTTTCTGCCATCACAGTGCAAAGTGCCTAAAGCTGCTGTGAGCTGGCACAGCACAAGTGTTGCACACTCCCCATCAAGCAAGCACAGGTGAAATGCCCAGAAACAAGCATTCCTCTGGGTGTCCTGACCCATACAAGGAGATTTGGAGGGGCTGGGATGGAAGGTGCATTGGTCTGGGTAAGTTGGTCTGCTCTTGAACTGAAGATAAAGACTCCAAGTATGGCTGAAGAAATGCAGGGAAGCCTAGAACTGAGAGGCAGGAAAAGCCTGGAATGGATCCCTTATTTACTTTTCTTGTGGTGCTTGTTTTCCCTCTTTTTCACTTGCCCCCACAGAGAAGAGACCTAAGTTCTACTTGCAGTTTTGCTTCATGACGTTGGATATGGCCTTTCGGCCTTCTCTGTCTCTGTTTCCCATGTATAAAGTGGGGATATTCATAGAAGCAGAGTCAGAAGGGGACTCCAGGTCAACACCCAGTACCCTCTTCCAAGATGGGAGCAGTTTGATCCATGTTATTTCCAAAAGCCTGTTCCTAAGGGCTGGAAATTGCTCTTGAAAAACAATAAATGCTTTGTAAACTTATGTGAAGTCGAAGCTGTTTTGAAAACTTTGTTTCCTTATTGCTGGGATGTTTTTCTTAGTATTTATCCCAAATCATGCCCCTTCACATGGTGCACTGTGGCCCTGAAGAGCAAAGGTCTGTCTACAGCAGGGATTTAGTTAAGGACTTCAGATGTAAAATCAAACACTTTGGAAAGTACCTGTAGGAAAGAGAAGAAAGAGTGCCTAAAATCCAGATATTATAGTATTATCTATATAGTACTATCTATATTAGAGTATCTATGGTATCTATATCTAGTATATCTATATTATAGTGTTTATATCTAGTATATATTATGGGGTCTATACTATAGTATTATCATTATAATAGTATAGTATAATCATGACTATTATAATTTCTTCATCAAAAGGCAGCTTCCTACACCAACGTTCAAGGGACACATAAACAACAACATGCCTGATCTAAGGGATTTGAGTGCCCAGCTCTGAGAACTGGAAACCAAAACACACTTAACATAAAAGCAGGATGTGATTAGAGACTGATGGCATCTCTATGACCACAAACTGAACTGACCCTGTAGTTCTCACTGTGGAGCAAAGCTGCCCATGATGATGCATTCTGATTTCTTCCACCTCACAGCATAAATGCAGTGTTTGAGCAGGTAGGTGAGTGACTTGCTGTTGACCTCTGGCAGGAAATACGCCATCAGGCTCGTGAGCACTGAGTGTGGACAATTTCTACTCTGATTACAAGTTTTCACCAGTACTAATGACTCTGTACAGTGTGAAGCAATAGAGAAGCAGGTTCTTTTGGAGATAAGTCAGTGCTAAAGCTTCTGTGAGTTACTGCTCTGTATGGTCATGCTTTAAATCCCCAGATGTTCACATCTCTTACCGCTGCCTTTAAAAGCAAACACTTTCCATTCTCTAGAAGTTACAAGGCAATAAAAACCAGGGTGCTGTTTCAGTCCAAATACATAAACATGCACATAAAGTTGATAGCAACCAAGCTTAGCAGCTGAGTGTCTCGTGAAACTCCTGCTCATGGCTTTCTAGTCCTGCATTAGCTATTAGTGACCATATTCTGCAAAACACACCCAGTAGAAACGTGCCTGGCTAAGCTGCCCAAGCAATCTTGCCCCTCTCTTGTTAAGGGGGAGTTAATGAGAATTTCCTTTGCGTCGTTAGAGGAGACATTGAAAAGGAGGTCTAAGAAGGCTGTAAGAAAATTCACTGTTTAGTTGTGACAATAAACAGGGCTTTAGGGAAGGGGGAGTAGTTTAGCCACAGTAATGATTGACAATGCGTGTGCATGGGGGAAGCAGGGGTGAACATCTACTGCGGGGTTTGCTCTGTGGAGGGATGTCAGCTGGAACGGTTTCGGACTGAAATATCTGAAAAAGCAGGATTCTTTCAAGGCAGGATGTTTACACCAACTCGGGCTGACGGTTGTGTCCACTGCCCGTATACACCCATGCTGTGTTTGTCGCCACCACCGCGTCATCCTCCTGCTCCTCTGCTGCATCATCCCCTTGTTCTTTTTCCTCCCTGTCTTAATCATTCTCTACTTAGAATCCTGCTGCTTTCACAGTGCACACAATGAGATGGTCCCTCAGCTCCCTGCCACTGCTATTTGTTGGCTTGAAGCAGGCGCTGCAGCCCTGTGCCATTTAGAGCTGTCCCTATCTATACCTTGCAATCTCTCTTCTCCTCTTTCTTCCCCTCCTCCTTTTTTGGCTCTTCCATTCCCCTATTCATCTGTGACGTTTCTCCACCTCCCCCATTATTTTCTACCCTTTCCAGGTTCCTCCTCTCGTCTTCCAGACTTGCCCCTCATGTGCTCCACGCTGCAGCCCTTGCCTGTTCCAGCATCTGCACTCTCCTTCACCTCAGCCCTTTTACCCCTCTGCTTCCCATTTCGTGACTGGATGTGAAAACACTGGTGCCTGGTATCCAAAACAGATCAATAAGGAGAGGCAGAAATCGCACTCAGACACACTAACCCCAATGGACTTCCCAGCTGACGGCTGAGAAAGTGCATCCGAGCTGTTGACTCAGCCCTCACCCCCGCCTTGCTCCTTCCGGGGGGCCTGGGAGCCGGCGCAGGGGGGCTGCTGGCCCCCGGCCATGCCACCAACTTGTTCGAATTAAAGCCTCATGCATTTACTTGGGCTCCTCTGCTCCTGACTCCCGGGGAAGGGGGGGATGCACACAAAAGGGCAGCTTTGCTTTGCTTTCCTTGCCTTTGCTTTCCCAATTTTCCCCCTTTTTTTCTTCCCTTTTTTTTGTCCCTTTAAACTCTTGTTTTACAGAAAGGCTTCCCGCTGTCGCTCGGGACCTGGCAGGGCTCCTGAACAGGGAGGCAGGATGGGAAGAAGACAGCACTGGAAAGGAAGAAAAGGGCTCTGATTCAGCAGAGCAGGTCTGTGACTCAAAGGGTTCCTGCTCTTTGAAAGGGCAAGATTCTACAATGTTATCATTATTACAAATGAGGCGAGCGAAGGAAATCACTGATGTGATAAAAACGGGAATGCAAACAGAGGGAAGGACACAGGCAGCAGAGAAACCTCCCTGCACCACCTCGAGCAAAAGCCCTTGGCCCCCTTCTTCATAGGTCTGTGATCTACACATTCAGGATATGAACCATCCCTGTAGTCCCTCCCAGCCTGGCAGAGCCCAGCTCTGATTGCTGCCACCACGGGACAAAATGACCGACCCGGAACTTTTGCTGACCCTCCTAACACAAGGGCAGAGAGAGTGTTTGGCCACCAAGGCATGGCCCAGCAGCTTCTTCAGCCCCTGCCTGGGGACCAGGAGCTTAATAAATCTGAGCATGTTACCATGGGATGAAAACAAGTTGCTGAATCATGGTGGAGAGGGAGATCTGAACGATGCGGTTTGATTAATGCCATGATGAAGCGGGGAGGTGGGAGACAACTTTTCTGGCACGGACCAAGTGGCAACAAACAGAAGTTCTACACATTCTCCACCCCTCAGCAACGAGCAATGACCCATCAGCAGCACCATGCTGAGGAAAGCATCTGTAGACATTTTGGCTCTTCTCTCTGGACCTACAGAGATGCGAGTGCAAATCTTTCTCCCTACGTGAGTTAATCTCTGCTTTAGTTCAACCTGTTTGATGCCAAAGGGAACAGGTTCATCTGCTCAGAGGTTTTAGGCTTCTTTTGGCACTGTCTACATTAGGTTAAGTGTATGCTACTAAGGGCTAGCTTGGTTGTTGGAAACTCAACACTGCATTTAAGAAAGTGACTCTTATCAGGTTGACTTTCACCCCAACTATTCTTACCCAAAGCGAATGCAAAGATCATACCCTAAAACTACAAAGTGCTTCATCCACGGCAGTTTACAAACATAGTAACAGTCAGTTGAACAGGCTGATGTACCAGAAAGAGTTTGCTTTGAAAACAAGTCCTTGAGATCTATTAGAAATCAGAGTCTGAAAATATCATGCAAAGAAACAAGAAGGGTTTTTATTCTCTAAACCTTTACCTTGAATTTCCTCTTTAGTAGCTTAGCAATGTTATTTCATTTACTTCTGTTTAAATGAGCTTTTAATGTATTTCTTCAGGAAGTGTATTATCCTTATCCGAAAGCTCTGTAATTGGTTTGCAGAAAAATGCTTGAGATTTCTCATCACTTATGCATATAATTACCGGCCTTAGAGAAAATTGAGAGTTTAGTTCCTTTGTAAGACAGTAACATGCAAAAGGGGAAAAAAATAAGGGAAAGCAGAAATCATTTGGAATTAATTAGAGTCTGGCACAATGCAGAATATTCCATAAAATTAACCTGGGAACTGAAAACAGCAACTACTGATCTGCAACGTTACTGAACCTGAAAATCTAGTTTGCTTGCGAACCACTGTAAAATTCCACTGTCTTCATCATCAGATGTTATTTACATGGAAAAAAAGGATATGGTGGTGGGTTGGTCATCCAGCTCCATGGCAGAAGTTCTAGGCTCTGGCTCTTTAGTCACTTCCAGTTACTTCTCCCCCCTCTTCCCCAACATCCCTGTACAATAAATTACGTCTAACTGCAGTATTTGCCTGAACTTCTGTATGGAACCTGAAATGCCTTTCTGCAGAGCAATGGCCAACCTGACTTCACCCACCTCGCTCTCCAGATGCTGTGCTACACATCAGGCTCTCTCCACGCTGAGTTTAATACAACTTCTAAGATGCCCATTTGGGTTCATCAAAAGCATAAGGAGAGAAATGTTGAGTGACTGAGGACTGCTAACCCACGAGGAGCCGGGATCCCCGTTATCTATCCTAATAGTGCCCTTGGGGCTTTTTCCCTTTTTATGTTTTCACTTTATATTTGTAGAGTATTTAATGAGCATCTTTCTGACACTTGTAGTACTTTATTTCACCTTTCTGGCAGATGTACTACTGTGAGCTGCACCAGGGAGCTATTAGTGTCTGGGAATCACAGGAAGCTTTAGATCAGAGGCACTTCTTCCCTGTTGCTTTGCTGACCTTCTGAGCAGCTTTCCATTGGAAGGAACAAGAGCTGGCTTTCAAGCAAAAGCAGTGCTTGTTGCCCTCTCATTACCTTCCTGAATAGCCCCTGGTAGAAGAACTAATACTCAGAACTTCCAGTATTTTACAGCTTAACACAGCCTGAGTGGGTCTGGGAGCTGACTGTGTCTACAAGAAGGTGATACCAAAATGAGTTCCTATATAGAGAAGACTTGAAAGAAACAAGTTCAGCCAACTTAACTTCACCCAGTGGGAGGATTTGCTGTAAGACCACATCAGAGTTTTCTTTCTGAATCTAAGGAATTTTACTCTGCTACCACTTCTACTGAGGATCTGTGAGACGACCCACACCGAGGTCCAACTCAACCTAAACTGTGCTATAAGCATTGCAGCCCTCTATTTATTTGTGACAACTAGTTAACTGTGTATTAATGGGGTTAGGATTCAGGCACAGACCTTTTACTCTGTGTTTGTCTAGTGCTGTCCCACTGCAGTACAGGGCCTTGCTGGCATCGCTGCAATAAAACTAATTAGTAAAGCCTGCAATAATGGAAAATCATCATTCAAAACAGCATCTAAACAAGACAGTGGTTGAACAATTTAGACTCTCCAGTCGTCTTAGATATACCACGGAGTGTGGTGACTGGAGCCAGATTTATTAGTCTTCGAATGACAGTCTGTAAGTGAATGTGGTTAAGAAGCAAGAAACCATTGGGCTCCCGCGGCAGCTCAGGGATGGTGACCTATGAATCACTCTGTAGGAAGTGCATATTGGTTCCCTAATAAAAACGTACATTGAAGCAGCTAAACAGAAGGTTGGTTGTCCAGGCTGCTCTGACTCCAAGGGTTTCATCATGAATCCAAGGCTGAGGTTCCCCTCTTACGTGTTAACATGAATGACAGCTTTGATGGGAAGTACGGACTGAGGTCGTGAAGCAGGTCTGGTGCTGGGTGGCAGTGTGCCTTCCATGGGACGCTTTGCAATGGCCCGTGCAGACAGTGTTTTAGAGTCCTGTGGTCTTTAGTCAGGCAACATTCAACAGTGATGCTGCCATTAACAGCATTTGGTCACCTTTTTTCCAACAGGCCGATTTTCGCATTCCCCACTCAAATTCTGTTGCTCTCCAAGCCTATAACCTGAGTTGACCGAACACCCATTTGAGACTCCAGACTTGTACTTTATAGAGGTACGTGCACCCATTTCCTCTGATCTGTTCTAAAGCATTGGGTTGAGACTGGGGGGATCTGGGTTGTCACCCTGGCTAGACACGGTTCTTGGCAAGCCTCTTCCTCATCCTCTGCCTGTTTTTCTATTTGGGGAAAGGAACTAATAACTCTGCCTCTGTCAAACTGCTTCCCTGGACTCTTTAGGCTCCTTGGAGAAGAGTCAGGCTCTTGCAAATTGTTTGTGCAGTGCCTAGTGTGAGGGAGCCAAGATCTAGGACCTATAGAATGTCCCATAAGTATATACAACAAGCTTACTCCACCTATATGATACATCTGCTCTTTAAGGGCTTAGCTTTCATCTTCAGCGCACGTTTTATTCTGCTAACCACAAGCACAAACCAACATACACAAATAAACTTGTTCTTTCCAATGAAATCTGACATCCTCAAACATCCTACGGCCATCATGTGCATCGTACTGACAGACAGCTGCTATTTGTTCAGCTTCTTTTCCTCATCCTTGAGGAGAAGGCATATTGACTCAATCTATGGGTTATGAAAAGAATGTTCCCATCAGTTCACAAGTTGAGAGAAAAAGAAAAAGTGAGCTTTTACCTAACCAATACTTGAGCTATGTGGCAGCTCCAGTGTATGAAAATGCAGTCTACAGGCAAACCTATCTACAGGAATAAATATACCTTCAGTTAAAAGGTTTTGATGTCTGATTGTGACACAGAGATCTACACCTACATCTATAGAAACTCAGAGAGACAATGATATGCATGTGGTTGTGGTTGTATGTGTCAAGGCTACACACCTGTAAGTATCCTTATATGAAATCTTCCTCCAAGCCTAAAGGTATGCACATGGTGGGAAGTGGGTCCTTTTCCGTTTGGGAAGGGGGGGTTAAACATGAAAGGCCATGTTTCCTTGCATGTTCCTCATGCCACATGAGCGGCCAACAATGACAGTGAACAACGTGTCCAAGTTGTTAGCTGAGCTATTTTCTCAACCACAAAATAAGTGGATTACTAACCAAAAAATCACAGCTCCTGCCAAAGCACATTTAAAAAAAAAAAAAACAACAAACACAAAATGAAAAGGAAAAGAAATCAAACAGATTTAACCCATGGAAAAAAGCAAATCCCAGGGGAAAATAAAGAGCATACAATATACAGTACGTGTCGTGCAACAGGGAGAGGCTCATCTGGTGGTAACTAAGGTGTCAGGAAGAGTAAGTTTTCTTTCCTGCTCTGCCAGAGAACTCAGAAACTGAGTCAATTCAAATCTCCAGTGCTTCCTTTTTATCACTTCTGCAACAGGGGCGGGAGAACTTCGCAGCCACACAGCAGCTTTAGGTCTTTATCTGCTTGAAGCACCTTGAGTTTCATAATCTAGACCGTACTTGATCAATGCTCAGGAAGATACAGATATATTCTTGGTTTGTAAAAGTAAGGAAAGAGGAGTGACAGTTATTCTGGGTTACATGTCAGTGTTAAAGAAATACTGGCTGGATTATCAGCTGGTAGAAGTAGAGGTTGTGTCGCTGCCAGCAGAGCTGTGCTGGTTAGTACCTATACACAGTCCTTTCCTTCCTGAGCAGTAGCATCAATCTTAAGGCTATTTTCAGTGCAGAAACTAACCAGTGCAAGTGAATCAGAGTACAGCTGGTTGTAGTACAATAGCTATTGGGAAATATTTTATATCCAGGTTCTGGTTCATTGACTATACTTGAAATAATTGTGATTAGCTTGGCCTCCAAAGTCCCTTCATGTTCATTCCTAGCATATTTCATATTACATTAACCGTGAAATCTAAAGTATGGCCATATGTGTTTTGCAGTCACATTCTCATGTCATGTACCCTTCCATCACTTGGGTTTGGTTGGGATGTCAGTCAGAAGTGTTAAAGCTCCATAACACCGACGGGATAACACTGATGCTCACACAATGCTGCTCTTGCCTCAGTTTTCTATGACTATGATGCTGCGGTGCAGATTTGATGATCTAAAAGGCCTTTTCTCGTCTCTGACATCTCTGATCCTCTGACATTTAAACAAAAGGCAATCATCCCACGGCTGCAGCTATGAAGAACTGGAATCTTGCCATTCACAATATTACCCTCATCTTTCCACTGACGCGGTGGAGCTGCCTGCGTGCTTCAAAGGAGTGTCCAGGCGGGATAACTCCCTAGTGCTGATCAGCAAATACTGAGCTATAGCTTCAATCAAGGGCTAACACAGGAATGGCAGTTGCTTAATCTCAAGCTTGTGGCTGATAATCATTAGAGTTGATTGCAGACTGTTAGAAAATAGTTACTCTCTTCTGCTTTGCCATTACCCCAGTGCTCACCGAGTTCCCAGTGGTACCAAGGGTGGCATGGTGGAGATGGACTCTATAGATCCAGTTCCTCATGCAAGGGATGGGGATCCATGTGCAGAACACCCAGTGGTGAGCTAAGCCTCTTGGTGGTGCTTAGGGACACAGTTTAGTGGTGGGCTTGGCAGGGCTGGGTTAATGGTTGGACTCAGTGATCTTAAAGGTCTTTTCGAACCTAAACAATTCTATGACCATGTGATTCCACAACTGTTCTCTCTCCCTGGAGTACTCCCCTCCTTATCCCAAGAGAGCTGCAAGGCCAGTGCTGACTTCTGTTCCGAATTTTAACTTGTTAAAAAGGAGAACAAAAGACATGGCAGGTCACTTACATAAGGAAGGAATATACTGTCATCATCAAACAATTGAGAATCATGAAAAAGGTCATAAAAACATACATAAGGCCAATATTTCAGCTGGTGGAAGTAACCAAGCTCCACTGGTGACACTGGTTCATAAGCTTTAACGGCATGATGCAGTTCTACCCCATTTGAAGCTGCAATTTGCAGATGAACAACTTGTGACTAGAAGAAAGATGGAAAACAAATCCCAAAGTCCAGCCAAATCCAGCAGATACATTACTTTCAGTACATGGTTTTCTCTGATTTATGCCCCAGCCTCCAGCTGATGAAATACTCCTTTTCAATACGTTCTTATTTTCCTCTTTATTGCACAACTGTTTCCAAGTATTGCAAAGCTCCAAGGACTACTGGGGCTACCGGCTCGATTTAGGTATTAATCTGTCCTGTGAGTCCTGCATCATCAAACAGACAACTCCAGATGGCACAGGCCAAATGCCATTCACTTCAGCTCAGTGGCCTACAGGGAGGTCCTACAGAACCTACATATGGGTTTCAAAACACTGATGTTCTGTTGGCACCCAAGCCAGGATGAAGATGGTGATGGCCTCTCTTCCCTACCCTGCTCTTGCTACATGGGATACCTTGGGCTCAGCACTGGAGCACACAGCAAAGGCTGCCATCAATGTCCTCACTGCTGGTTATCAAGGCTTGGCATGCCTGTTCCCTGAAGGTCAAATCTTGAGTCATTTAGTCTTACAAACCCTTCCCACTCCCTTTCTCCACCTCCTCTGCTGAGGGTTTTCCATATGTAAGAGCTAAGATATGAAGGAGAGAGGACTTGAGAAGTTGGCTCTGGATGCCTGGAGAATTCTTGTCTCCAGGACTGTCAGCAGTAACATGCACTCATTATTATTCTGATGTTGGCTATTTTTCCAAGGCAAATTATTGCTTTCAAAGCTGACTAAAAGTTCTTCCCTGGGATGAATTTGTCCCTTTTTATTTATTGCATAACCAGCCCTCGAAAAAGACTCAGAAGGGTTGAGTGTGAGGCAGGCTTGTGCACTTACACGCATGGGATATTCTCTCTATATTAGTCACTGAACAGATGTGCCTTGTCATATGATGCATGAAGTAGCATTGGGAAGAAACAGACAATTAACTCATCCTTCTGAATTGAAGAAGCTCTGTGAGCAGTCGCTCACCCAGGCATCAGATCTACCTCTAGCGTGAAGAACGCAGAGGCAGGAAAGAAAGAACCAATGAACCCAACATCCCTTCCAAGCAAAGCACCAGTTGGGTATCATTTGGAAACCTTTGGAAAGACGGCTAAAGCATTTCTTTTCCTGAGAAGGGTATTTTGATGGTAGTTATTGCAGTTCCCTTTTTCAGTCTTGGAAATCATTTTAGGAGGTGGCAAGTTAAATTTAGGTGTTTCCTTCCCTGGGTGGTGATGACATAGAGGAAAGTTGAAAAAGAGGTAGAAGTATAAAAGCAGAGCAATGCAGTTTTACAGCACTTAACTTGCTATTGTCTAGTTTAGGAGAGTGATAGAAGCGTCAAACACCCGTGTTTTATAGACCTGATGAAAGTTGTACGTTGCAAAAGCCAGTTGTGGACAGTGCTTTCAGCTACATCTTAATGTTACCTTTCAGAGCATGCACGATGTAGATCATCCTGGTTCATGATGTGGGATCCCTCCAACTTCCTTCAGGCTGAGCATTCAGGGAGATGGTTGTGATTCCTGGCAGAAACGAAAGAGAAACAGCTCCAGTTCGTCTGATGAAGCTGTTTAAATCCACAATGCAAACCAAGACGAAACTGTCTATTTACAAATAATACCATTGACTGGAAACATCCGGGTGTTTCCCTGGTAGAAAAGTGGTGGTGCTACTATTAAAAGCTGAAAAGCTGATTCCACCTCCACTGATGGAAAAACTTAGGAGAGGTAGTAAATGCAGTGGGAGCCTGAACAGGTCTGGGGAGCGCTGGTTCTGATACCGGCATCTAGAGCATCGGTGGAAGCCACAGTTTTATTTAGTACTTACAAATACACAAGTGGTGGTGGTTGGGAGCAGCAATAAGCACGTGGCAACTTACTCACAGTTACCTGGGGCTCAGATGACACGGGCACAGGGTGCCCAGAGGAGCTGGGGCTGCCCCATCCCTGGCAGTGTTCAAGGCCAGGTTGGACACAGGGGCTTGGAGCAACCTGCCCTAGTGGAAGGTGTCCCTGCCCGTGGCAGGAGTTGGAGCTGGAGGAGCTTTAAGGTCCCTTCCAACACAAACCATTCCAGGATTCTGTGACTTTTCAGATGCAATTTAACTAGAAAACAAGAAGGGGGCTCCACACCTTGCAAGAGGAGTTCGGCGTTGACTCAGCCGGTCACAACCTCCTTAAGGATTTTGAAGGAATCCTCTCCCCATGTCTCACTTAAATGTGCCTCCTCACAAACCCAAAGGTCTTTGTCATTAAGCCACTACAACCGTGCCCTGCTAAAAAATGTGCAATGTTTCCTATTACATTTAAAATCTTAATAAGTGTCTTTTGCTGGAGGTCTTCGGTTATTTTCTTCTCTCCAGTGAAACAACAATGTCCTGAGAGGCAGCAGCCTTTCCTTCCTCAGAATTCCGGCTACAGTGTATTCCCACTGGATAAGTACAGAGTCATACAACAGCCTGGAGGGGACAGTGTGCATTCACCATGTCCCCTTCAGGTTAAAAACTTAGGAAATTTGGCTTTCAGCACATATGTGAACATAATGGAAAACGTTTTTATTACGTTTCTGGCTTCAAATCTTTTCTTAGTTTTACTTCTTTGTCTGAAAAAACACAATTTCTGAATTTTCTCTTTTCAGTTTTTCAAACTGAACATAAATTTCCTTTCTTTTTTCCCCAGAGTACTGAAGAAATGGTAATTTCCACTAAAAGGCCTTTACAAAACCTTTACTATGAAATCAAAGCAAGATACTTTAAAATGCTCGAAACATAATGTTTCAAGTGCCCCAGTGTCGGTCCTATCACATGTAACTTCAGATTTATGAAAGCTAATTTATTTACTCCAAACAAGCTCTTCAGCCAGGACAATTATAGGCAGAGCATCCATCTCCTTATCAGCTGGAGGTGAAAATACACCTTTAGTAGATTTTAACTCAATAACCCCGAAATCTTAGATGAGCTTTTCTGCTGGCCTAAGTCACCATCACATCATCAGTCCTACGGGGAGAATTTGTTCCAGATTCCCTTAATTACCCTTTTCTGCCTTCTTGCTTGTCCAGTAATGATGCCCCAATCACATCAGTCTGGTGCAGTAGCACGACAGAGCTGTGGCTGTTCTGTGTCACTGGAGTCATTACACTCCATCCTTTGCACAGAACACAGATAATGCACTGGTCTGATTCCTTATTGGAGGGTGGATGGTTGGTGTAATTTAAGGATAGATTTATACACAAGACATTAAACCCCACTGCAGATAGCCGGATGCTGCTGTTGAGAATTACCAGGTGTGTAAGAACTGCAGAGCCACAGAGCTGCCTGGAGCAAGAAACACTGATTAGGAACTTGTGCGGGGACTGTGTGCTCACAAGAGGTGCAGAGGCGTAAGCTGGCACGCATAAAGCAACAAACCCCATAGAAATGACCCTCACAGCCCAGTAAAACAGACATTATTCAGTGTTCAGAGGCAACACAACCCCCCTCAAAGTTCTGGGAACAGTCTCACCACTGTCCCTCAAGGGGAGATATCAAAGCATACAGCCTAATTCTTCTCCTTGACCTCTCATGGACTGCTGGCTCAGCAAAACGATCGACTTTACTAGGTGATGGAAGCCAACAGGCTGAAGCTTGAAGGCTGCCCGTGTCTGTAAATGCAGCCACAAGAAGAATTTCTCAATAGAAAGACACTAATGGGAATGAGCTGCATTAATGAGTCTGAAACTGATTAAGTGTGTGACTTCATTTCATCCTTGCTCCTCTCCCATGTTATACCTATCTCCCTAACCGGAGTGCTCCCTCTATCTAGTTACACCATCCCTGCTGTGATGGGGTTTTAGTTTGCCTGGGAACTCGAGGAGATATTTATAAACAAGGAGAAATGTGTTTTGAATAGCTCGGTGTTCTCTTACATGCCAATTCCCCAAGAACGTGGTGGTAAATCATGATGTATATATGTTTGTTTATATACACCGACTTCAAAGCAGTTCCCACTTAACTTGGCTAAACTTTCCAACAACTCATTTATACTCGCTGGCTTTCCTTTAATTTGTTTGGGAAAGCTCAATCTATTTGTGTGGTTCAGTGGGCACTGAAGCTCTGTTTTTCCACTGGCACTAATGAGGACCCTGGTTGATTGTTGTAGATGAGACCCAGAACAAAATAAATGAAGCCTGAGGACTTGGTTCAACATTAGCATATCCCATGTTTGTGGTGTAAGGAGTCTTACCTCTCTTTCTAGCATCTCTTGCAGCTCAGAAATGGGGCTCAACAGCCCTTAAGTGCAGGATTCCTTGGAAAACAAGACCGGAATTTGGGCTGCATCAGAGCAACATATGGATGAATCAGATTCTAAGTTTCCAAGCCTAAAGGTCACCCCTGGGCTGGGCTGTTAGGCCATGGCAGTGAACCATTCCCCTTACTCTTTGTATGAGCAGGGAACTCCGGTTGTGTGTCTGCACTCATTCCTATTTACCACAAGAGCTGCCTTGACCTCCTACTTCATTTCTGTTACTCCCTAACCCATCACTAAAAAGGACCCTTCACATTTCCAAGCCTCCCCCTATAACTGAATCAATCAGGCACAGGAGGATCTGGGACTAGACTTGTAGCTTTAGCCTGAGCTGGTGCAAAGCAATTCGTCACCGGGACAAGGATGGAGAGTAGCCCAGTCCCTTCCCAGCACAGTTTGGCTGGAGAGGGCAGCACAAAGCTGCAAGCCTGGCAGAGCTCTGCACCATGAATTCCCCAGGACCACAGCTCCAAGGCTATTGGAACTATACACACCAAACCTGTGAGCGTTAACAAAGGTTCTGGTGGGAATGAGGTGGCGTTGGGCTGAGTTAGACCCATGCAGTTTGGTTTGTGGAGGCTATTGCTTTTAAAAATAGGAAGAGGTTACAAAACAACAATCACAGGAGCCTCTTTTCCTCCCCCATCCCCACTTCTGGGATGAATAAGCGTGTGGCAAGATAAGTGGGCGAAGTATTACAAGATGACGTTTCTGTCAGCCGCGATTATAAACAACAACAGAAATGTAAGACCTCTTGGTTGATTTTTCCCATTATAAAACCACTTGGTATTTCACAGGGTTCTGCCAGGGAAATGCTTGGTTTAAAGTTCCACTGATGCAGCTACAAATCATCGTGTTTGTAAAGGCTGATTCCTGGTGGTGGGAAGGGGACGCAGAGGAGGGAGAGAAGATCTTGTTTACTTGATGTGCTGCACATCCAGCCTGGCCGAGGGCTCCAGTGCAGCGGTTTCCATGCTGACACATTGGCCTCTTACATCAGCTGTGAGCACACGCTGGGGCAGGGTCCCAGTGGGGGACAGAGGATGCAGAATCCAGGCTGTGTTACAACCATGATTCTCAAGCACTGGTATGTACAAGCCTGCAGTGGGATCTGTGTGAATCTGCCGTTCACTGAGGCTGCTGGTTGAGAGAGGAAAACGTGCATTAGCCTCAATAACACTCTGGGAATACTGACTCCTAAGAGAGGTGAAGGGATAGGGCCGTGTATTTATTTGTTTTAGGCTTTTATAAAATGCTTATGGTAAAACCAGCTGGGTTGTTGACTAGAGAGAGCCAGACACAGACTGAAATGGGCTGGAGATACCAGCCATTCCCATAACCCAAAGAGAAACGGGCAAATGAAAAGCAACAAACAACAATTAACAAAAGACATAAGTTAAAATGACCTAGAAGTGGCTGATCTGCTTTGGAAGACACATGCCTGGTGCTCCACCACACTCACTCTTCTCTTTAATATAGAGTCTCTAAAATGGACACCAACATTCTTATCCTGTATCCAGTCATACAAAAGAAGCTTGGCAGAATTCAGGTAACTCCTTGTATCTCTAACAGTTTCACCCAACCATACCTCTGCCTGCAATGTAAAAGGGAGCTCGTAGCTCTTTTGGTGTGGCCAAGAAGAAGTTCTTTGTGTATTGAATTCAAACCTGCAATGAAGCATTTAAGGGCAGAGAAGAGGGTGTTCTGCTTGGGAATGCAGGAACTTGACATTCACCAGACATAAGCTGCCATTTACCTGCATTAGAGGTTCTGCTTCAAAATGGAGCTTTTCCAAGCTCCACGTTTAAACAACAGACAGGCCAAGATGCTTGTCCCAGACAACGTGGTGGTTTCTTTTCCCTTCTCCTATTGATAATACATTCTGCACCAAGGAAGACTGGGGAATTTAACCAACACTGTCCCATCATCATGGCTGATGCTATTCTCTATTGAGTAGGCAATGGCAAAAGTCAGAAAGAACTTGAAGTCTCAGACCAGATGCAGAAACTGAGCAAGGATTAAACCCAAAGCTAGTTATGGAAATGGCCCAAGTGTCATTCATTAACTACTACTAGAGCAAATTATGTTCAGTGGGTGCAATTATTATCTTTTCAGAGGGCCACAAATGGCTGAAAATACATCTAACTCCTAACACGCGGTGCCACACACAGCCCCTACATGTCCTTCATTTCAGAAGGGATGGGTGAAGGGCAGAAGTGTAAATGTAAGTTTCAGAGGAGTAAATAGGTTCTGCAGGCTTGAAATCCTGGGAGCTTTCTGATGGGGTGTCTGGTTTTCATCTTCAGGCCAGTTTGAGTTGCATGCCTATAGCTCATTAGCTGTCTTGTGGATCAAGTTAAAAAGCATATTGCTTTCAGAGCAAACTGTAAAGTTAGTGATGTTGGATGAAAGGAAATAGCTCGCGCTGGACCTCTGTCCTTGACGTCCTATCTACAAAGAGAATGTTGCCTTTTGCAAACCTGAAGCTGAGGAGGGAGGAAAGTCCCTTTAATCCTCAGTCCAGGCGAGTGGAAAAATCAAAGAAGGCAAATCATCTGAGGGCATTGTCTGAAGGATCTGAACCCTCAGCCCCTGCCTGGTCTGGATCAATGTCGTTTTGAAGCAATGACTTCTGTAGGATTAAAAAATTACATTATGTTCCCTTTGGACTGAACATGCTCGTGAAGTACTCACATTGTCCCTACCACAAACCAAACATACACGCAAGAGACCATGTTGGCCAGAAAATGTGGCTTTTGCTTATAGCACTTCTCTGAACTTCAAAGGTATCTCAGGCCACCCGATGGCCAGCCCAAGTTCATCTGGTTATCCTGGCTGTGTCCTGCTTCACACGCTGGCTCCGAGCAAGAAAGAAGAGTTCACCTATAACTCAGACTAGGTGGGAAAGCGTAAGTAGATGACCAAGTGCCTAAAAGATACCTGTAAGCTCTCGTATTCTTCTCCTGTAGCAGGATCCTCTGGTTTGCCTTGGATACTTCCACAGCCTCAAACATAGCACAGCTCTTCATTTTAAAAGAGACTGGATTACAGGAGGTTGGTGGCATGACACGTGTCAAAGGACAGGATTCAGAAGCAAAGCATGGCCGTTACTTGAACGTGGGGTGCTTCAAGGTGGATGCTTTAGCCTGACATTGGATGATCTCTCACATTTCAGCACAAACCTTTCAGGTGCAGTTAATCCGTGGTGACTGCAAAGATCATCAGCAGACAAATGACACACTAAGGACATTCCTTTGTTGCTACAGATCAAGAAGACTCAAGGCAAGAGGGTGACCAGTGGGTTATGCAGGTGAGGAAATTGAATATTCAACAGTGTGGGTCCAGGTTCCTCGTGTATTCCAGGCAAAAGCCGGATGTGGGTTTTCTACATCCCAGGTGATCTCGTCCCTGAACTATTGTTTCATTTGGAATCTCTCTCAGTTTTTTCCATTAAATACTTCAAAATATCCCAGTTTCATCCTGTTGCGAAAGAGGAAAAGGTTGAAATCTTCATTTTGCAGAGCAGAAAAGCTATTTCCTCCCCAGCTCCATTTCCTGATGTGCCCTGTCTATGCAGATAGAAATCTGGAAGGAGGATCTCAGCACAACACCTCCAAGTCTGGTCATATTCAGCCAAGTGGCACTTTCAGGGCCACTCATACTCCTGTTTCTTCTGTAATTCCAGCTCTCCTTGGGTTAGTTTACGGATCAGATAGCAATTTCATCACATCCTCCCCGTCACAGCAAGTGTTGCCCAAGCAGAGCAGCATCTTTCCATCTCTATTGTTACTAAATGAGAGCATGTGATGATGGAACTTTGCTGACGTTGTTTGTCAGGGAGGCAGGGACTAGAACGGCCTTGGGGGGTTCTCTCTCAAGTGGAGTTGGCTTTGCAGGGCTGGGGGGAGTGAAAGCTTCCTTTGAGAAGGCAGGCCTTGACCTTGTGGGTACAGAAGCACGCAAGTAGCTCTTCTCCTAGAGCCAGCCAGGCAGCTGCTGGGCTGAGACCACTGGCCATGAGACCGAGCACCAGTGCACAATTGTTTCCTTGTGTTCCTCTGTCTGCTTGCATCCATCTGCCATCCATTGTTGCAGTTAATCTCCCTGGCGTGGAGGCCACTGCCTTGATTTATGCTCATGAACTATATAGCGCACTGAATTCATGCTCTGCAGTGAGGACTTGCCAAGGCAGCCACTGTAGAAGACAGATGCCGATGTGGTGAACATCCTGTAGGAGCTCAAGTCAAGTTCCCGATGTACTCTGAGTATCTGAGAGCAGGGACTGAACCAGAAAGGTGCAAAAGAGCAGGTAGAGTTGCTTGAGAAGATGCCATTTTTATGTCATTGCTTCCTGTTAGACTCCTGCCTACAGTACCAGACCTTCAGAGCTGATGGTCCAGCTCACTTTGCTTCTATTAGAGCTAGAGCATGCATTCTGCTGCTCTAATGCCATTGGGAAGAAACGGGGAAATAAATACTTGTCTGTGTATAGTAGATAAGATGTAACAGGCACAACATCAGAAAGATTAACAACCTCTTCTTGGAAAGGTTCACCAGGTCCCCAAAGTGAACAGATAGTCCCAAACTGAAGGAAGAAATGATCTTGACTTTTTTATCCTATTTTGGCACAGCCCCAGTATTCTTTCTCTAGCACTTTAGGAAAGGCACATTAAGACTGAAGCCTGAATGCCACCCTTCAGCTTGAAGCACCTGGGTAAAGCCCTTCTGCTCTGTGTTTGGGCTGAGCCAGTAACCACCACCTTTGAGAGCTCTGTTGGTGAGCAGTGTTATGATGGGCCCTGGTTCATTCTACATGCTTGAGATATGACTTTAAAATCAGTACAACAGTACAAATTCTGTACATGAGCTCAGATAAAACAAAGGCCCTACCAGTTCATCAAAAAGCTGGGTCTTTTAGAAGTGGAGGGGGGGGGAAAGAGACAAAGACGTGTATATTTCAGTGTTCCCTTCTGATCCTACAAGACTACACATGCTTTGAATCAATCCTAGCGAATAGAAGGCAGAACTCACTTCACAAAGGTTGGCACGTGGAGCAACATCTCCAGTCCTACAGGATGTCAAGTCCTCCCTCCATAAGCAAGAGAAAGATTCAAGGAAGGGCTGAAGAACACATTTGATGAGCAAAGCTCATAGGACCACTGGAAGCCTGATCCCAAGTACGGTCCCAGACACTTACAGGCCTTAAATGACTAAGCCCAAGGTACCCCAACAAGATGACCCCAGAAAGATAGAGAGATATTTGCCACCTCATGAGCTTCCAAACCCCCGTCATCAACATCAACGTCAACATCAGTGTGTGATAGGAATTGCTCCTCTGCTCTGTGTTAATGTCAAACAAGTGGTGTGTTCACTTTTGGTTTGTGATTATTTTTAGCCCCCTGGGCTTTTTTTAGGTTTCAATTAAATGTCACTAAGTAATTAGCTAAGAGATAAAGTCAGCTGTTGGGGCCAGTAAATGAAAAAGCATGTGCTGAAACCTGCATGAATGGAAAGCGTTTTCCTTGGCAGACACTTTTGAGGGACCTTTTTTTATGCTCCATTTTTTATTAGAGGAGAAGAGCTTTGAAAACATAAATTCATTTTATGATGCATCTTCTCCACTCCTCATTCCATGAGGAAGCAGCACACAGATGCAAGCGTATGCAAAAGCCATCGCAATAGCTTTACACTGGAACTTCTTCTAACCTTAAGTAAATGTTTAAAACGTTCCAGAGCTGAACAACTCCAAAATCAAATTTACAACTTCCCTTCCTCAAAGCCAAAGGAAGTGGGGAATTCTTTAAAAGCTCTGTTTGACAGAGTGGTTCAGCTTGTCTTAGGACATATTACAGGAGGTGATTTTGACCGCATATTATTTCAGCCGTGGTTTAAATTACAGTTGCATGTAGAAGTGCTTTGCGAAAGGTTAATAACTGAAGATGAGCCCATTAAAGACACCAATATACATCACATGCTTAAGAACACATCCCTTCAAGATGTTGTTAATGATCATAAACACATTGCTGCAAGCATCGCCAGTAGGCTTAGGTGATTAATTGCCTTCCAGGATTAAAAGTAGTTGATCAGTTGTTAACATGCCTTTAACTCTATAAGCCCTGCGTAAATATAATCTCAATATTCAACGTTACCGAGGTGATGATGAATATACACTGTAAGCATTGAGCCTACAGAGGTACCACATGGACTATTGCATTTGTGTAACTCAGAATAGCATAGCTGTGATAGCAACGTTAAAGGCTGTGACTGGGGGAGATACAAAGGACATGCAACACAGGGAATGCAATCCCGTACCACCAGAGAATGCAAGCACCACCCTAGAGCAACAAGTGCCACTGCTCAGTCAGATGAGGTGAAGGACACAAAACCAGCCAACCCAGGACCAATTCAGAAGGAAGGAGAAGCCACTGGTCTCCAAAGAAGGGCAGGCAGTTCTAGAGAGGAGTTTAGTATGGGGATCTGGGGATTCTGCAGGCTGCAGTGCTTTCAGGATTAAGAAATCAACTCACAAATTTACACATGGCCCCATTACACTGGGAAAAATCTGAATACTCAGATCTATTTGCAAATGGGTGTAAAAATACTCTACCACCTACAGTGAAGAAAGCAAAGACTGCTAAAATAAACAAGACAGAGAACATCTCCCAGACTTTGTTCCAGCTACGTGTCTCTATCTGAAATACCCACTGTTGTAGCCAAAGCCATTGCAAGCAAGATTGACGTTTTATAGCCACACTAATAAATGCTGAACAAATTTTACTGTCTTTCTTTAAGGTCTGCGATAAATTTTAGTGAGTAGAGGCTACAACTGGCAAGAAGAACAGAGATTTTTCTCAGATACGGGGAAACTCACCCATCTGTACCAGCAGCAATATTTGCACTCAGAAACTGTGCATAGCTTGGGATGAATACACCTGGTGTGTCCTCAGTTGCTGCATCCATTCATGATGGAGAAGACATGGACTGACACCCGAGTAGTAAACCAGCCACAAGAGCAGTGATGGTCAAACCATGGTGCTTCCTGCATATGGCTCCAGTCAAAGACCTACTTGAGCTGAAGACAGGTTACAGATGTGCTTCTGGTGCAGCTCAGCTGCTCAGCTGGTTTGTGAGCAAGGAAAGAAAGGTGGGAGAAGGAGCACTGCCCCCTTGGCCTGTGCCAAGCCGCAATCTGGCCTTTCAGTAGCAGCAATGCAGGGAGTGGAGACATCCCTGTGTGAAGTAGGAATACTCAGGGGCAGACAGAGGAAGGGAAAGACCCACACCACTGCCCCAAGACAAGCTGTTGCTGCTCATAAATCAAAGCCTTGAGCTACTGCTTGGAGCAAGCAGGACTTCTAAATCTTGGGCCATGAGAAGCTCTTTTAACTTAAGATACTAAGCCAAAACACTTCAGCGTCGGCAATGCTCTATCCCACTCAAGCCTGTTGAGTCAACATCTGTTCAGAGGCTGGTTTTGTCCCTTGAGTATACTGCTAGTTTTAGGGAAATTAATACTGTCTGGAGAGCAGAACATATAGTGTGTCATGGGAATACTGTTTAATTCAACCCAATGCATCGTGTTGGTGGTTTTTAGTGTTAACACGGTGTTAGATGGTGGGGTCATGCTGCCCCAAATACATCTCGGTAGAGTATCAAGATCCTGCGTAGATCCACTTCTCTAGATGCCATTACATCACAATGAGTTTGTTCAAGTTACAGCTGTCGAGATGACCACAACGTGGTCAATGGATAAACTGAGGAGGAAAAGACAATTCTGACTTCGCTGATCATCTCACTCAACCCTTTCAAATGACAGGGAAAGCGAGCGACGGATTTGATCTCAGTCACAGGGACCAAAACTGATCTCATACTTTGGACCCTGACACCTTTTGAAAGCATAACAGAGACATATCACTTTCCACAGACTTCAGCCTTCCGGGGCAATAGGACTTTGAAGGAGAATCTGATTTCATCATTAGAGCTGGTTCTAATGACACTGTGGGACTACGTATTGTAACACCTTCCTTTAAACCTCTGCACTTTGGAAGAGGGAGGATTAACACTTCCCTGCATGGCCTCCTGTGTCCAGCCCTGCAAACATACCAAGTGAGCTTTTAAACCCCCAAACCTGGGTTTTCACTAGGGAAAACCCAGGGCATATCCATAAAACTGCATTAGGTAACTCCTGTTTGCAATCAGAGATAGAAACCTTGTAAACACAAAGCAGTTTAATAAGTGCTTTAAGCTATTGATTTCAAGGGTGCTGGGATTCAGCTGCTTTTCCCAGAATACTTCCAGTGGGAATGGTACAAGTTTCAAAACCTCCTCCGTTTCAGGAGAGGAAATCTATGTATTTTCATTGCTCATGAAGGAAGGTGGATTCACGCAGATATTAATAGCAGTTACCACTTGGCCATCACAACACTAACTTCAGTTTATGTTAAGAAACATTAATCTATTTCCTCAAATGCCTGAGTGTAGCAATTTCCTGGCAGTGCAGGCAGCAATCCCTACGTACACATTTACAGTAAATCTGTGCCTGCTCTAGTCCTAATCTAAAACTGATGGGCAGAATTATTTTTAGCTTAACCTTGGTATTTGGCTAAAAGGAATGCAAATGTCATTGCTGAAGGAGAAAGGGAAACAAAAGGGAGAGACAGAAATAACAACTTGGTGGAAAATTAAAGCACAGAGTAGACTATGACCCCTGCAATTAGACATACACAGGTAATTGATCTTTAGTTGCCCGGGTTCTAATGTCAGAGAAGTGACGTTTTTGACTCTCCCAGACTGCAGATAGGAATCACCAAGGTAGATATTTAAAGCAAACTGCACTTTCTTTATCTAGATGTTAAATCTACTCCTAGAATACTATTATTTTAGTTATTTCCTTCCACCCAGATACTTCACTTGCTACTTTGCTTCCAGTTCCAGCGCAGCAGTGACCGAGTTCGTTTTGCTTCCACAAGGGAAGCCAGCAGCAGCAAATCCATACCCTAGGAAAAGCAACACTAATTCCAGTATCAGGCCAGGGTATGTATGTGTTCATAACCTCATGGGTTCATTAGCCTTTTTAACCTTGTCTTGCTCCACATGGGACTAATGGACTAGATCCCCCCATTGCTTTCTGTCTTCTGGGCTCATTCACATTGGTGGAACAGCATTCAAATGCACTTCCCTCATACTCATTTAGAGCCAGGCATATCCTTGGAAATTCTCTTCTATCCTCCCTTTTTAAGCGCCTGTAAACAGCCATAAAAATGCTCTCTGTGTAATATGGTTTTAAACATAAATCAGTACATTAACTGGACAGTAGTGACCCTGCTATGGGTTAAAGCTCAGCACAAATCACGCCACTCACACCCAACCCCAAGGGGAAGTTTGAACTTCAACCTAAGTAACTTTGCAGCTTGTCCTTCTCTGTGCAGAGTGTGGCACTAGAGACCTGCCTGGGTCCCTTCCCACCTGAGCTGCTCTGTGATGCTCAGCTGAGGATGCTCTGGACTACTTGATACCAGTTTTGGTCTTGCATGAGCATTCCCTGCTCACCAGCATCCCACCCCCAAACCTCACCAAAAACCCCAAAACAAACATTTTTTCCCTTAATTTAAAATGTCTCTTTTTTTCCATGGGAAATCTAATAAAAACCATGTTTTGTTGACTGAACCGAGTACTTGGGTGTGTAAACAATGGAGTTTCTTGTGTGAAAGTCAATTTTGTCTGGCTTCTAGGAATTCCACAGGGATAAAATTAGAAAGACCTATATGCATCCCAGGACTCGTACATGGTGAAGTCAGTAACAGCCTTCACAGAACTGGAACCACAGCAGTTTCCTAGGGTTTTTCTTCCTCCAGGACTCAGAGGTCTGACAGTTACTCCCAGGTTACATCCCAGAGAGATCTTGTTTCTGAGATGAAGCTGGAAACACTTCAGTGGTTGTAAGAGCAATACCTGAGCATCAGCCACGGTGCTGAGGGAGTCTGTGTGGCCACGGCTGCGAGCATCATTCACTCTGTTGTAAGAACAGCTTTGAATGTATGAATGAAATGAACATTCTTACCTCTTCGTTGCTCCTGATTCTGGTTGACATTAACACTGTGCAGTTGGAAGCTGGGCATGCTGCAGTATTCTGTTTTTCCATGGCATCAACTCCACTGAAGGCATGGAGACTCTGCTGGTTGTAACGCTTAGAAGCAATAGTCATACTCTGAGTATTTCCCACCCTTTTCCCCCTTTTACTTTGGTTTCTGCCTGTTTCCTTTGTTCTTTTTCCCTCTTTACTACTGTCTGTATAGCAGAGTATATCCCTTTCCATCTTCCTCTCTGTCACTTCCTTAACAGACCTCCACCGCCTGCATTTTTGAGACTGTTGGTTTACATGAGACCCCATGGCCAGGTTTTCAGCTGGTGTAAATCTGGTTTTGCTGGTTTCACTAGAGGAAGGATGAGCTGATGATCTGTCTGTATATATTTAAGTGTATATTTACCCAGCAAATCTGGCCATGATGCTTTCAACCTTTCTTTTTTGTTTGTAGCCAGCTGGCTCCTTCAGGTTGGGAATAGCGCTCGTCTCCCTTCTGTGTTGTGTCTCTTGCAAATGAGCCAGTTGGAAAGTGCCTCATCCACTGGGCAGAAAGATTACACTCCAAGGTTGTATATTACAGGATGGGTGAGGTGCTGAAGGTTTCATAGTGCAGGATCAGTCCAGTTAACAACATAAAACATCACAGAGACTTGGTTGTTGAAGCACAGCAAGAATATCTGTGCTATGAGAGCAGTGCTGGACAGAGACATAGGAATAAGCTTTGGCATCTGTTTCAGCTCTACGTATAGGGACAGGGTTGAGCGAGCCACATGCAGAGGTTTCTGATTAATGTTTTTAACCTCCAGGCCCCAGCTCTGAATTCTCTTCTCCTTCCTTAGTTCTCCACCTGGGAAATCGCTGCAGCTCACTGCAAATTTCAGCAAAGAATCTGTCCCGGATCTAGGTATGATGATTTTGGCCTTTCTTTGGCAAGCAGGAAGAGGGCCCCCTTCCCAGAGACAGGTCCTCCGCATCCATAAGCCATAAACTGCCTTTTCCCCCATTAAGGTACATCCTCCATCCACATGCAGGAAGTTTACTGAACACATTAGACCAAAGGAATAACCACGAGAGTACTCACAACCATCTACACTTCCTTTGTGCCCACTCCCACCTTTAGCAAGACATCTTCTCAGCTAATGGAATTGGGATTGTCTCTTAACCTCTAAGCTGTGCAAATCTAATCAGCCAAGGAATTGCTCCCTTGAATCCTGAAGTCGAGACCGTCTCTATTCCAGTCCTTTCATATTTCATGGAAGGGAATACCATAATACCCACTGGAGTTCCACAAGTACTCTCCCTTCATGTATTCTGATTGACAGTTACCTACATTTGATCTACATCTACATTTTGCTTCCCTGTGCCATTTGGTTTCCCCAGTCCATTTCATAATGCTGAATCCTAATTCCTCCCCATCCTCTGGGAAGAATGCATTTTTTGCAATACCTATGTTGTAACTTTCTAGAGCAGATGCTTCCAATTTGAGCATTATTTTCCAAAGCTCCTAACACTTAACCACAAAACTTCTTCATTTATTTCCCTTTTTATTCTCCATTTAATCCATCCTCTTATTTTATGCTTTGGATCATCTTTGTATCTCACACTATGGCCTCTAGTATAAAAGCTTTTTGTTTAACTACGTACTTAAAACCCACAGAGAAGTATAAAAATTATACTGGGGGATTTAGATTCCTCTCCTCATTTACTTCCCATTTTTCACACTCCTCCCTCCCAATCCCAACTTCTAAAGCAGAAGAGAAACTTCTTAAGAGCTCTACCAGTTTCAAACCAGTATCTGAAGGGGAAAAAAGGTACCAGAATCTAGTTGTTGCTACTGATTTTCTTAGTGACTAATCTTAGTGGCTAATCTTCCATGTGCTTCGAGGTGTTAGGAATGGGAATGCTTTGTCCTTGTCAGCCCCCTCTATTAGCAGGTGTAGCTTAGGAGTGGGTAACAGATGATGAGATGTATATCCCTGACCCAAGCAAATGCCAGCACCTCTTGAGACACAAGATAGGGAACCCGTGCAGCCCCCCTGGACAGCTGAGCTTCCCCAGAGCAACCTGCCCCTCTCCACATGTGAAAGCACCCCCATGTCTGAGGCATGTTTGCAACAGCTCTGCCAGCCCCATGGACGCTGCCACTGAGATTCAGCCAATTGCTTTCCTGTCCTGTAACTACAACTCCAATCTCTTCTTCAGCTGTGACCAGTTTAAGGCCAATTCTTGAGCTCTTGAAGACTATGGGCAGTTTGCCATCAGCCGAAAGCTGGCTTCAACGTTCTTTACCATCCATACTGCTTCCACTGGGGATATTAAGTGAGAAATTAGCAGTTTATGTGAAAGCTGAGCCAGGTGCTCTCTCTGTGGGGCATTAAAGGGGATGGGGCAGCTTAGGAGCAAGCACAGGGCTTTACTTCAGCTGCTCTGAAGCCATTTCTATCTGTACAAAATGATGGAGCAATTTCTAGTTTCCATACCCAGCAGTGCAAGTGTTGGCTTCTTCTTGGGGGGATTAACAAAAATAAGGCAAACCAACCCCAGACCAATAAAGCAAACGAATTGCAGCGTGCTTTAGCCAGCTTCAAATAACAAACATGACCCCATCCGTACGAGCACGATTCCGTCTCCAAGTTTGTAAGTACTTCCCTGGTATGTAAATCACAACAAGATGGAGACTCCTGGACCTGTAGATGTACAATGAAACCTGCATCCAACTACTCCACTGCTGAAGATAAGAGCTCAGCATTGGCACTTAGTGGCTTTAGCTTTCAGCTGAGGGAGCTGTATGAAACCAGCCTGGTAAGGGGCATGGGCCAAGAAGGCAGCATTTGCCTGGGACTTTCTGGTACGAAACAGTTGCTTGGACAAATCAACGAGCAGCCTGGCCAAAAGGTTCCCAAATCCCTCCTCCTCTTACACAAGCTCTTTCTTTTCAAGCTTGTCCCTTTATCTGTTGTCATAGTAAAGACTCAAAGTTACCAGCTCTGAGTCAGACAGCTTATTAATAACAAGTGAAGGACAGCACAGCACAGATTTCATTAGGCAGACTCCACTTAGCAAACAGAGTAAGATGCCAGCATCCCTGAGGGCTTATTCAGACCATGCTGGAGAATGCAGCATCCCCCTCCACTGCCACAGGCGAGCTCAGCTCAAACCAGAGCAATGTTTGACTGCAGTGAGCACAGGAATGGACATTACATCGGGGTAGATGTCCCTACGCTCAGGTTAGAAAGTACCTGGAGACCAGCCCTAACCAGGACTGTTGTAGTGTCAACCACAGCACAGAAGAGCTTTGCATAGGGAGGTGCTACCTGAAAGCAAAATAAACTGCTTACACTAACTTAGGATAAAAGAGATGAAACCAAACCACACCGAAGTCTTCCTTACAGGCAGAGGGGAGGACACCAGGTACTCCAGCCACAAGAGATTTGCTCAACAGTTACTCCAGGCTAGGGCTGCAAACAGAGTCAGTATAATGTGTACACAGCGGGACCTGAGCACGTTGGAATGTCAGGCCCTCATTGAGATGCTCCAAAGGACCTACATTTTCCTAAAACCCACTGTCTTAACCCCACTGGGACTGTTAAAAGGTCAGAAGAAGGGTGCTGGTGTCAGACTGGAATGTGAGCAGTGAAGAATCGGCTCCAAGGCAAAGCCACCACTGACATGGCCTTGAGAAACGATCCTGGTTAGTGGCATTCTGTAGGGTTATGATGTCTGGGGACAGGATGGGGCCTTGCAGGCTTGAAGGTACATCATCTACAGCAAGTCAGCATGGTGCAAAGAGAGCCAGCATCAGCCACCACTGAAGTGGTACCACCTGGTTAGTTCATGGCCTTTCCTATGAAGCCACCTACTGCCATCAGAGAGAACTGTGTTTTAGGCACCTGCAGCTACAGAGTCCTGCTTGGCAGCTTCACCTTCCAGCTTTGGGAGGCTGGTTTGGTCTCTGCTGTCTTGTCAAAGATGGCCCATCAGCAGCACAGAGCTAAGCAAACACTCCCGTTCCTTGCAAGTCTCACAGCCAACTACCATGAACAGTGAAGTGTTTCTGTGCAGTCTTGGCCCTGTTGTCACCAGAATCCATCCTGCCACTCGCAGAGAAGCCAGGGGTGGAGGAGAATCATGCCCCATCCAACCTGGCCTTGAACACTGCCAGGGATGGGGCAGCCACAGCTTCTCTGGGCACCCTGTGCCAGTGTCCCCAGGAGTGATCTGGCGCTGTTGTGGCAGGGATTTGATCTCTGGGCATGGTGCATGAGATGGATCAGAGCAGTGACACACACTACCCATACTTCTAAAGTCCAGTGACCTTTAACAATGAGAAGCAAGAGGAAAAACGTGAACCCTGACAAATTCATAACTACAGCACAGGGGAAAGGAATGTATTCTTTTAACATATGAAAAAACATTGCTCATGACATGTCTATTTTGCCTTCAGTCCCGGAGCTGTTATGAATTACATGCAGCAGATTCAGCCATCGTTTGTTCTCGTGCCTTTTTGTGTGGAGGGTACTTTGGCTGTTCTAAATTTTTCCCTTATCATTGCTCATGTAACTGCATGAAACAACGTTTGTTTTGTCTCTCCGGGATCCCATGGTAGCGTGTTCCTGTCCTACTGATGCCCTGTCAGCGAGAGCTCAGCGACAGGCTTCTGCTGTTAACCAGCATCATCCACGCAAGAGGCACAAACCCATTCCTCATTCGACTTAAGGGACAATGGCGTTTGAGTTAGCTCCTACCAGCATTGCACAGGCAGCAGAGATGTTCCAAAAACATCCAGTGCCCTCCGGATGACTTTGGAAGGAAAGAACCACGTTTGCCAACTTCCAGTGCCCAGCTCCAACCACCTCTGTTACGGTGACAACAAAGAGCAACAGCTCATCGCCTGCACGCCTGTTGTGGGCTGGCAGGATGGCTTGTCTGGTGCTGTTATCATTTTGGGATGCGGATAAAAGGAACCAGGCTGCAGCCCTCAGTGAGCTGCAAAAGGTCACTCCATCCCAAAGCAAAAGCAAATGTGTGCACTGCCTCATCTCCAAGAGCAATCACAAAACAATGTCAGATGTCAGCAAACAGCTCAAAAACTCACGGAATCCAGCAAATCCCAAAAAAACTCCAGTAAGAACGTATTCCTTTTAATCTGGAAAAGTTACCCCCAGTGTCTCCAATGTAGCTGGAGATTAAGAAATCCCACCCTGCAGAGAAATTGGCCAGCATATCCATAAAAACACTGTTTATTTTTAGTCAGCCCAAAGCTTGCTCTTCCCTCAAAATAGAGGGAATAGCAGCGGGCCACATACGAAAGCTGAGTTTTGTTTAGAGGGAAAACTAAAAACATGCCACAGGAAGAGGTTCATGGAGCTCAGGCCAAGGGCACTGCCTCCAGCACAGGCACCCTCAAGGAGGGTTTTCTCTGCCCCTCAGCATCCCAGTTGCCTCTCCACGGGCCAGGCTCTGGGATCAGGGCTGCAGGAAACTGATCTGCAGTAGAGATTTCCTTCCATCGTGATACTCCTGCCCAGGTTAGAGAAAAGACTTCTCATGAGAGCGCTCCATCCTTAGGGATGGATACCTAGGGGGTATCACAGCCTTGGGGTGCATCTCAGAGCGATGCTTTTCCCCCTGAATACTTTCAGCTAATCTCCCACGTAAGTTTGAGTTCCCTTTTAGATGGTTTCTGAAGCTCCACTGGGGTATTTAGAGGTGGCCATTGCCCTTTATGCCTCTTCACACGAAGACAAAGGTGGGGTTTTGTCTCTTTCTTGTGAGCAATGTATTTGGCTCCCTCCTGTGGGCACCAGCGCTGCTCATCTCCCAGAGCATCTGCTTGAAACAAGCCCATGCCATCAGCTAATGCTGCAGCTCAATCCTCCCTTTCCCTGGCAGACTCCTGCGCTCGCTTGGCCAACAACAATTTTCCTAAGCTTAAGCATTCCCAGCAATGCCACAGAGATGTGCAAATGGAACAGGGCACTTCTAAACCAAGAGAACTCTGCAGGAATGAACCACAGCATGTAAATCCTTCTGGTTTAAGTGTGAGTATAGGCTGTATCGCCTGGGTGGAAGCAGGTCACTGGCTTCCAATGCTACCATGTAGTTTTCTATCACCTCTCCTTGGGAGTTCAACTCGGTACCATCCAGGATTATTTCCTATTCAGGATCCAGCTACCAAATGGGATCAACTTGGGAAGTTTTAACTCTCTTTGCTGTGCTTACTGAATACTCAAAAACCCCAGGAATATCTGAAGGTTCTTCAGATCTCAGCCTGGGTATTCCCAATGTGGATCCAAACCAGCAGAACTGCTGTTTCTTTCCTATTCTTCCTCCAAGAACATCCCACAAAGCAAAAACTCCAGCGCCCTGCAAGGCTGATGCATGATGCAAACCATTAAAACCAACAGCTTAATACTGTCTCTGCACTGCTTAATCCTTAAAAGTGTTCATTTTTCCCAGGCTTAGTTGCTTGAGCTGTTTTAGTTACCAGCCAGCACAGAAATCATGAGTGTGCAGGTGAACAGCATTCTCCATAGCTCTCCCTCGGGCTTCTCTGGAGAGTTTCCTCCAACCCTCATCCCTTTTCTTCTATGTCAGTAAGTTTTTACAGGAGAATAAGTGTTCCCAGCTCCAGATCCGTGGCTTCTACAGCTACAAAGGGAATTTGGGGTGTATGGGAGGTATCGGTGTTGGTTTCTGGCAGATTTTGCCTTGAAAACCAGTTGCCGTGACATAGCTAATGCTGTTTGAGGTTCTACGGCCAGGAAGCTCAAAAGGTGGAGAATGCTGAGTTCACTCCCAATTGCACTTCTGTGGCACCAGACATCACCATGAGGGCAGCCCAGCAGGCACCCAGAGCTCACAGAAGCCTCACTTCTCCCTTATCCCAGTCACTGCTCTGGAAAGCAGGTCCAAGGGAGCGTGTCTGAAGCAGTTTGCACTGCTCTGACCCCCTCTCAAACTTGTTTCCTGCAGCAGGTAGGAAGTTTTTTAATCCCTGCCTCAAGAACGGGGGGTTTTGCCCCTGTGATGGGCAACAGAGAACAGAAAGTACCCAGGGAGAGCAGGCAGCAGAGCCTGAGCAGCTCTGGAGATGCAGAGAAGATCTCTGAGCTGCATCTCTGAGTTGTGGAGAAGGACCAGCTGCAGGCGAACAGGGTGGCTGAGAGGTGCTGGTCCCCCTCAGGCTGGGCGGGCTGGGGATGGGGGCTGTGGTCCAGGACACGAGTATTGCTGCTGCCCTTTGCTGTTCCCTCACTGCAGAACAAGCCTGAATGCGACGGCCGCAGCCTCTGGGGTTACCAGTGCCAGCACCCACACCAGCACCATCCCAGTTCAACACAACAGCCTTGCCTGAGCCCTGTCATTTCAGGGCGGTGGAAGGGTGACCTGCCTCTGCCTCACACCCTTCGTAGAGGGGAGGAAAGCAGGTCCTTCAAGTCTCTATCCCTGTCTAACAGCAAAGCTTTGTGTCCCCATGGCTGTCCTCCCATGCTGAAGAGCCCTTCTGCTGCTCTCGCAGCTCTAGATCCCTCTTTGAACTCACGGACAGTTCAGGAAATAAGATTTGGGGTGACCCGAATCCCCAGACAAGGCAGAAGACGTCTGCTCCTTATGACACTCACTCAGTTGCTCCTATTGCATCCCCACAAACCAAAATGGGAATGAGATGAGACAATCCTGATCAGTACAAAAGTGCAAGTGAAGCAGAAAACCAGATCATCTCCAAGTTACATCATCCCATCTGGCAAAGCTCTGCCAATTCATCAGTCCCTCGAGCTGCGAATGATTGACCTGTCAACCTAAAGACACCTACTGTACAGCTACACCACAGCCAGCAACCTTCAGCCCCTGGTAGGGCTCTGTTTGCCTTCCCAGACTATCCACACAGTTCCCTTGTGTCCAAGCGGAGCCCTCTGGGTCCGGCTCCAGCCTGGGCGAGGGGGTTAACACTTCAAACGATGGAGCCTGGCATGACTTGGCTGGACACATGATGAATGAGTAATCAATCCACGAGTTCACACAGGTAGTGATTTACAGGCTGGATTTGAGCTGGAACATCGCTCCAGGGGGAGTGTGGAGCTTTCAAGTAAAGAGCCGTGACTCACTTGCTCGGTATTTGTTTTCCCGGCCCTCTGCTCCCATTCCCCAAGCACCCTCTCACCACCAAGCCCTGCTCTCCAGTAAAGCAGCTGAACCTTCTCTTACTCCAAAGCAGTAGCTTTAAGATTAACCAGCAAGTGGGTCACAAGTGCCTCTTTGTGCGGGTATAATCTGGTAACGCCACAGTAAACACTCCAGGCAATATCCCTGGGTCATTTGCACTGATTTCAACAGATTTGTGCTGCCTGATGCCAGCCAAGGATCTGCCCCTTCTTTCATGCGGATGGGGTGGTGACAAGCAGCGGAACAGAACATGAACTTCTGTGTGCTGGGTGTACAGGAATGGGAGCACAACCTGCCCTCCCTTCGCTTAAAAAAAGCAGGAAAGAAAACACCTCCTGAAAACCCAGAGCTGATGAGAAGCTGGTTCATTCCAATGCTGGACATGACAAGAGCCCACAAAGATGCCCCTAAGCACAGGCAGTTCACCTGCCCCGAACCTCCCTGCGATGCTTTTGCTTGGCCTCTTTCCTTGTTGTATCTGACAACACGACCACGTCGCAAGTAAGTGTTGATGTCTGAAATGAGGGCCACAGTGCTACACCCTTAGTTCCCAGTATCCGTGTCTGATCCCACAGCAATTCCCAGGGACACATCTCTCATCATCTCTGTTTCCCTTGAAACAAGAAGTAAGAAGACTTCATACAATAATGTACATGGTAGATCTGTGCTTCTCCTCGCTTGTGAGGTCGATCACTGCAATAACCAGCAGCCAAAATTACACCTCATTTTTTATATAGAACTATCAAGAGTCCTTTAAGAGTAACTGAATAAGCTTATAGATACACTGATCTATGAACACTGGTGTCCTGCAGGTTCTTTTGAAGAGACCATGTTCTCATTGAAGCCCATGTCTTGGGGAAGAGTGAATATGAAAACAGATTTACTCCAGATGTGGCAGATGCAGCTTCCAGTTCTTGCTGGAAACTGAAGCTATTTTGGAACATCATTCTTAATTCATGGCATTTCTTACTTATTGCCTTTACCTTGCATGTGTAGAACCATCTTCAAATGCACCTCACCCCAGTGGGCTCTGGATGGCAGCAACACACAACACAAACATTGGCCCCAGTGCTAGAGGTGTAAATTCCCATCCTCTGCCAGAGTACAGGGACAGGACCCCAGTATGAGCCCAGCTGAAAGTAACAGGTAACACTGGGCTGGTTCAGCCTGGAGAAGAGAAGGCTCCTGAAGGGGAGACCTCAGAGCAGCTCCAGTGCCTAAAGGGGCTCCAGGAAACCTGGAGGGGGGCTTGGGACAAGGGATGTAGGGACAGGACAAGGGCAATGGCTTGAACCTGTCAGAGGGGAGACTGAGATGAGCTCTTGGGCAGAAGCTCTTCCCTGGGAGGGTGCTGAGGCGCTGGCCCAGGGTGCCCAGAGAAGCTGTGGCTGCCCCATCCCCGGCAGTGTTCA
>NW_009930526.1:63937-70895 GCF_000696875.1 Nestor notabilis
AGGTTGGACACAGGGGCTTGGAGCAACCTGCTCTAGTGGAGGGTGTCCCTGCCCGGGGCAGGGGTTGGAAGCGGAGAAGCTTTAAGGTCCCTTTCCAACACTAAACCATTCTCTGATTATGAGATATGACACCTAAAGGGGCAATGGAGAGACTGTTCTTCCCCTGCTGTGCAAAGCCACCGTAAGAACCACCACCCTCACTAACTTCAGACATATGTTATGAAAAGCAGCCACTTCCAGTGCAAGCAGCACATCCCCAGCCCTCACACGTGCATCATCATACAAAACAAGACATTTTCAAGCCATCTCTAACAGCACAAGCTTTAAGTTCCATCTTCCAACCACATCGCCTGTCCCCAACCTACCAAATAGAACTAACATGCAAGTCTCTTGTACTACAATCACACAGCTACTTGCTCAAAAGGAATATTCTCTGCTTACTACCCTCTATTCCTCAAGGCAGTTGAACCGAAGATGACTAATCTATAATTTGATTTTTAAATGGGCTTTCCACACATGTTTTTCAAACACAGTTCAACAACTGTTTCTGGGAAGGCTCCTATGAGCCATCAGCAGGTTTCCATCTAGCTCTGGTCACAAACGCCAGCTAATAAAAACTGAGTAAGGAATGAAATAACAGGAATGGCTCCAACGAGGATCAACTCCTGTTACACCGTGATGAAGTTTATACCAAATCTCTCCGATATGCTCAGGTTGCTTGAAGGCAAAACTCACGCTCTCAAAACTGTTTCAGTTCTGCTTTTACGCAGTGGTCAAAAGTTTGCCCTTAGCAAATGAATCCAACTCTCTTTGCTTGAAATATCTTAATGAGAAATGGCCTTTTATGAGTGTTTTAAGTATTCCTCAGTAATGTGAAACCCAGAAGCACGCTGGGAACTTATCAGGAACATCAGTTACACTTGCTAGGCTTCCAAAGGCAGCTGGTTCCGAGTTGTCGCACTGAGTAGGATTGATTGGAAAGGCCCATGATATTTGTGTTGTGGGGTTTTTAACAGCGCTGATTCACTTGTTTCTAAACCTCAGGGCACAAATAACAGAGTGACTCACCTTGGAATAAATGCAAATGGTGTTACAGGCCTGAGTAGGTGCTCTCTTGTCTTTCCCTTAATGCTCAGAAGTCTGACAAAAAGCTCTGAGAGGTTCTCTCGCATCTTGCTTCTCCTCCCACATCCTTCCTCTCCTCTGACTGTTCTATTTTTAGTAGTCCCAGAGCATTTCTTGGTGCTCCCTTTTTACTCTTCCAGCCTTGCAATAGGTACCACTTGTAGAGTTTAGTGTCAGAAACGTTGCCATAGGTAACAGTGAAGTGGGGATGTAGAGGTGGGTTTGTGAAAGCACCAGGAAAAGCAATAAGCAACGGTTAAAAACATCCATGGAGAGCTAAGGATAACGACTGGGAGCAGTTACGCTGGCAAATATCAAGGATAATATTTTCTGCATCAAGGACACAGCAAAGATGAAGTGTCAGCAGAAGACCTGTGCTTCAGGAGAATGGGCAAAAAGAGAACTGTATATATCATACCTCTTTTCTGCTACCTCTTTCCTAGCAGGAAAACAGGCTGTAAGATACCCAAAATGAGGAAACGAGATGGAGGGAAGGTAAACAAGATTCTCCTTGCTATAGTAAGTGCTGACTTCAAAAGGGTATTAAAAGACCTATTGAAAACCCAGTTCATTGTCACCATTCAAGAGCAACACAGCAGAAGTAATGGGGACACAGCAGCTGGCATCTCTTTTTCTCCATGCCAGTGCAAGTAACCCTGCCCAGACTACTCGGATATGCTCATATTGGTGGGTTTGCCTCTGCAGGTACGAGAATGTGAAGAGGCAGATACCACTTACAAAAGTTAAATAAAAGTCTTTCCCTTCCATGAGGTTTTCTGCTGAATCCTTCAGAGCTGGATTCCTACAGTCTGATTTGGGCTTTGATGACGCAAATCTACAGTCACTGGCTTGTTTAGTCAGCGATGTGAAACCTGGCAAGGCACAGCCTGACAGGCTGCTCAGCAATAAATCCTTATCTTAAGTACTTCTTTACAATGTTTAATGCCCTAGAGAGCAGGGACTACCTTTGTTCACACTCTTTAATCACTTCTGCATCTTACTCTCCGCTTTCCCTGCTCTAGTTTGTCATGGGACATACTGAACAAAATCTTATATATGAAGGGAAGTCACAGTCTGGAGCACCTCTTGAAAGGCTCCAGATGTCAGCAAGATCAGGCTACCAAACTCTAACAAGAAGTTCTTTTATGGCTTCACTCTCTACACTTATTCCACCTGTTGCCCAAGTTTGTGCCTATCCAGAGCTTTGGATGTATAAAGTGACCAGCTTCATTTTAAACAGGGCACAGTATTGGAGATTCAAGTTTAAGAGTTTAATAGCGAGAATGTCAGAGTCATTGTTTTGACCCCTATGGCAAGACTCCAATTTATACCAGAATCTTTTGAAGTGTATATGAATCTAATAAGACTCTAATGAATGCAAATAACACTGATGTGGCAGAGATTTCCTAGCCTAAATCTTTGGCAAATGCTCATATTGTAGAAATTTGCTTTCATGACATTAAGCAACAAGACAGATTTCAACAATAATATCTTCTAAGGATGAGGTTTGCTCTAGTTCAAACAGGGAGATACATGGAAGCTGTGGACATATTGCAAACTACATTCCATGCCCGGAATAATTTCCCATCAAATTTCATTTAGACAGGGCCATTTACTGAACAAATTGCAGAACAAACAGACCTGTTTGGATAAGCTGTTATCTTGGCAGATGTCTTGGTGACCTGGCTCTCACCTTCTTCCTCCCATCAGAAGCTGGCTGCCGGTCCAAGGGGTTTTTGTCCAGGAGAATTGATAGTAAAACCTACCCTGCATGGAAAGAGAGGTCCCTAGAACAGCTTCAGGCCTGGTGAGCTCCATGTCCTGCCTGTCCACTGCCCAGTGCCACCTTCAGAGGCTTCTGAGGGATGTGTAGCTGTGCCTGCTAATACACTGCATGCTCATGGGCCTTGCAGGTCAGAGAGGTTGTGCTGCAGCATCCCTGGGATGCCAGTTCTAGCTCCTCAAGATGGAAAATGGGAGAAAACGATCAATGGTGCAAACCAAGCCACGATCTGCAGATGGTATTTCTGCCCTAAGCAGTGCAAAAAGGACAAAGAGCAGAAAATCTCACCCCAGGGATGTTCCTGCTTCAGTTACGGGGTAAACTGCCGTATGTTTGCTATCCAAAAGCCACCACAAGCACAAGGTTTTCTCACACACCTCACAGAAAAGCTTTTGTTCTACATGTTGCAGCTATCAATGGACATACTGAACATAGACAGCATTTTGCATTGTTCGTTAGTGTACCCATTCTTCTAAGAAGAGCACTATCCTTTCCTCAGGATAAAGGTGGGTTGCCAGGGTACAAGATTATAGGGAATGAGACAGTGGCACCAGCAAAAAGTGTATTATGTGAGCTTAGAAGTAGGTGACTAGCCCTGGGCTCTTCCCCCTGCCCCAGATGGTCTTGCATGGTCAAAGAATAATGGCATAGAACAAGTCTTAATTCGACTTGGAAACGCTCCCATGGAGCAGCAGTGACCTGTGAGCTCTGCTCTGAATCCTAGGATCTTTAAAAAACATGGATATAAACCACCTGGAGAAGATCCTGTCCCTTCCCTTTGCTTTACACCTCCAGCTTCTCTGGATCCAGCGGTAACTGTTCTGCAATGGGGCTGAGAAAGAGCTCTTGAAGCAGTCCCAGCACAAGAGGGACGTGGAGCTGTCAGAGCAAGTCCAGAGGAGGCCATGAGGATGATCAGAGGGATGAAACAGCTTTCCTATGGAGCCAGGCTGAGAGAGCTGGGCTTGTTCAGCCTGGAGAAGAGAAGGCTCCTGAAGGGGAGACCTTAGAACAGCTTTATAACTTTCCACTTTTACTCATCTCCCTGTAGGACTCATTCTAAAATCTTTCATCAATTTTGTGACTTTAGCATGAATTATAAAGGGTTTTTATTCAATCTTTTGCTCTGTTCTGTAGCTGACAGAAGTCCTTAAATGGCCATTTAGTAGAATACTGGGCAATTGTATCCCCAATCATTTCATTCCTGCAGTCTTGTAACATTTCTTTCTCGTGCATTTTGTTTTACTACTTGTGGCACCAGTGAGCTTGGAAATGCTGCAAAATCCACCTTTCCTGGGGCATTCTGGCCCTTTTTGCATTGAACTGACCCAGGCCAGGATGCTCAGAAGAAAACACTTTATTTTTGTCAATATTTCCCCAAAGTTTTATGAAGCTTCAAAAATACACCCCAAAACTCTGGCTCCTGATTATTATTTTAGCCTGATTCCAAGGTTACTCTGGCCCTTCCCAAACTTTTAGGATTGAAAACAAGAAGAGAGAGGAAAAAAAGTCACCTTCGTTTTCCTAAGCATCAGATCAGAGCTCGAAAATATCCCCCAGCCTTATTTTAAGAAAGGAGCTTGGGAATGTTTGACTAAAACCAATTGCCCACCCCCCCCCAAAAAAGCACTGATGACAAAGGGTATTTACCTAAAGCTTTTGCAATCTCCTCAGTGCCCATGCGTGGTCTCCTCCAGCCCAGAGAAGCTGTGGCTGCCCCATCCCTGGCAGTGTTCAAGGCCAGGTTGGACACAGGGGCTTGGAGCAACCTGCTCTAGTGGAAGGTGTCCCTGCCCGGGGCAGGGGTTGGAGCTGGAGGAGCTTTAAGGTCCCTTCATCCCAAACCAGGCTGGGATTCTATGTAATAGCTCAGTTTAGGGACACAGGGAACAGGTAAAACTCCCCAGCCTCATTTTAAGAAAGGAGTTTGGGAATGTTTGACTAAACCCAATTGCCCCACACACAAAAGCAGTGATGACAAGGGGACAAGGGGTATTTAGCTAAAGCTTTTGCAATCTCCTCAGTGCCCATGCGTGGTCTCCTCCAGCCCAGAGAAGCTGTGGCTGCCCCATCCCTGGCAGTGTTCAAGGCCAGGTTGGACACAGGGGCTTGGAGCAACCTGCTCTAGTGGAAGGTGTCCCTGCCCGGGGCAGGGGTTGGAGCTGGAGGAGCTTTAAGGTCCCTTCATCCCAAACCAGGCTGGGATTCTATGTAATAGCTCAGTTTAGGGACACAGGGAACAGGTAAAACTCTTTTGCAAGATGCAAGAGTCATTTTCCCGTTACTTCTTTAAAGTGGCACAAATTGAAAGCCCTCACCCCATTTGAATGGAGTTGAGGCAGTAGAAAAGGAACTGCTGAGGTCTTATCTCTTTTCTATTAATGTTTTTCTGCCTGTGTTTGAATGGTGTTAGCAAACACTTAAGTATCTCCACCCCTATTTACTAACCTAAGTAATTGCTCCCAGCTCATTAATGTAGCACAGAGATTTGGGGAACCTTTACTGATACTATCAGTGCTGTCAGTACCTCAACTCACTGAGGTGAGGAAGAGAGGTAGCTTAGAAAAGTCACCCAAAGCCAAGAGCTGTAAGAACAAAAGGGAAGACCACAACAACAAGAGTCACTCCACAAGCAGCTGCCTGTCAGCATTAGCCATGGGACTCCTGCCATTGTGCAGACCGAGTGCTCCAGACAGTGCTAAGCTGGAGTGCACATTGCTGCTCTTTGCTATCTTCTCTATGACATATGTTACCAAATCTGTTCTTTAGAAAAGGTTTTAATTGTTTTCTCAGGATTAAAACAGCAATAATAGAGGAAAGTGTGGATTAGCAGCTCAAAAACACTTGGGTAATAAACGTACAGTATCCTGTAAAGTTGATTTTCAATTAAATGTATTTGGAAGTTTGTTTTGCTTGATTTCATTTTACCTTTTGGAGGGCAATCATCTGAAAGGACCTTTTCTATTGAACGGACCTGTGTACGTTTGGTTTGGCACACAGCAGATGTGCTCTTCAAACGGGACGCTTCAAAACATCCCCCATACAAATGTAATTTCGAAGCAGTCTTTACTTTGCCTCCAATTAAAATACTCCAACAGGCCAAAAGTCACACGGAAACCAGGAAAAGGTGGTAAATAAGTTTTGGCTGGATGATATCAATTAAAGCCTGGCTGTGTTCCAGCTTAGAAAGGGAAATAAATGCAAGTCAGTTCATGCTGAAGTAGCTGAGGTTTACGCGTTGAGTGTGGACAGGTCAGGCCAATGGACTAACCTGATGCCTCTGTCTGAAGATGCAGTTGTGGAGAGGGAACACAAGAGTTTACCAGCCTGCCCATCCCCAGCCACCAGAAGTGTCAGCCATATGTTTGGCTCCTGTCTCTTGCAGCCCTCCCATGTCCCATGTCGTAAGCAACAACCTCCCTACTACATGTCACTTGCTGTTTTAATCTTGATGCCAGAGCCCTTCATTCCCCCCTCACCAGTTGTCCTTACTTAGTGGGTAAATGTACCTGCAGCACGAGGCACACCTTAGAGCAGGATGAAACCAGAAGGCTCCCTCTGCATGGGAATCACAGCCAGTTCCCTATCATATGACTTGAGGGGGCAGGTACATACCTGGGGCAGATGAAACTCAAGGAGTCTGGTGTTTGTCTTGGAGTCTCGCTTTTTTTCTGCCTGATTTGGATCTGGAAATATTCCACCGTGTGGCCACAGGCTTATCTGATGAAAGACAACAGTGCGTGGCGTGAGCAAACAGCCCCGCTGGGCCTTGCCTTGGTTCCTTCTCTCCTGTGCTCAGTGCCTGTCCTTCTCACAGGGCATGTGGAGGGTGGCGGGAGGAACACGATCCACACAACAGGAGTTCCTGATCCCAGGAAGAGCTGGTGGGCAGGGATCGCTTCTAAAAGAACTGAATTGTGGGTCCAGGAATGATCCTTTTAGAACTGACCCCTCCATGACCAAATCACTGCAGCTCTCCTCATTTATACCTAGTGAAGGACTATTGGAATTATATATATATACTATTGGAATTATATATATATACTATTG
>NW_009930527.1:0-9644 GCF_000696875.1 Nestor notabilis
AGAGCGGAGAGAAAATCGGGTGCTGCTTTGACCCTTTTAAGGAAATGACACATGCCCGGCAAGAAATCCAGTTCTCAGAACATGTTTGAATGCACACACGATTGATTATGCGTGTGATATGTATTGTCCTCGTTTTTTAACTCATGGAAGGTTTGTCACTCCCTTTTTTCCTTCAGAAGTAAAATTTACAAAGACGACATAAAATTTTTCTTATTAAATCCTAGTGCAAGAGCATATATTATTCCCTATTTTATTGTTACATACCCTCACCAAATAGCACAGTCCTCAGTAATGTAGCCCTGTTATATTACGCTGTCATCCCGTATTTATATGTCAACAGAGATGGGTCTCTGGAGCAAAACAAACCTGAAAGAAAGCAAATTCAGGCACCAGAGTGCACTAAATACTTTTAGGTTTATCTCAGCCCTTGATCCTTTATCACACATACCCATACCATTGCTCCACAATAAAGCTAAGTGCCTTAAATTCACTCCCCAGATTATTTATTATGCAAGTCTAATAACCTTTACTCTCAGCAATTTTGCTTTCACCTCCCTGTTTCTAATATCCAACATATGGAGCCTCGTAATGGTGACAGACTATGGAGCCCACTGTCACTAGAGCAAGGACTCAAAAGCAGCCTGTGTCCAAGAGACAGACCTCTGCCTCTGTCTGGGGGCTGCACTGTCAATTTTTCTGAAATGCTTCCACTTGCCAGTGGGTGCAAATACGTACAAAGGAGTCAGCATGCTAGTGGAAATGTCAGGCGTAAGGTTTAGAAATGAGCTTGAAGACCTGGTTGCTCATAAATATTGGTGGTCTACTTCAGGTCTTAGGCACAGTGGAGAACCTATGGGAGGAAACTAGAGCAGCACACATGATGTCCCATACTATGCATCTGGTACTAATCCAATGCATGGAGAGTCCCTACGACTGTCAAAAACTACAGTCAAACCCAAACCAGCAGGCAATTTGTTAAATGGAAAGGTACATGCCATTTTAACCATGGAAAATATTTGCAATGAATCTTGGGCGTATACTTCTAATAACTTTAAATCTCGTATCTAGAAAAAAATAAATGCAGTAACGCAAATCTGCTGTCATAACTTAGATTCTTAAAATACAGAAAGAAGTCTCCAAGGCAATAATATCCTTCCTATGTGGGTGGACAGTCCTGGAAATAATATTCCAGATGGAGTTTGGTTGCCTATTTGCTTATATGTTTGTCACTAATTATAATCAGCCATAAAACCAGACCTGATCTTTCTCCCAGATTAGTAACAAAGATAATTTCTGTATTTCACGTTACTTCTACTCAGTGGAGGTCGGGAGAATCAAAACCTTCTACAGCAAAAGCAGTTCTTACTTACCAAACCTTCAGTGGGTGCTTGGCAAACTCAAGGATAAGGTGAGATAGAGGGCTAGATGCTGACTGAAGGAAGATACTCATTTTCCCCCTCTCCTGAGGTACAAGGGAAAATAGCACAGATGAAAGCCATAGCTAGCATTTGGCACAAAGGGAACCTAAGGCTTTTGGGAAAACTCTAAAAAGAGAATCTTTCTATGATTATCCACCTCTGCTGATTTTCTTGCTGGAGGGATGAAGTAGGTCATGAAGATCTTTAGCTAACTATCAGCTGACTCTAGCATGGCAGGATTTATACTTGCTTTCAGATGGCACAATATTAACTTCAACTCCTATAGATTCATCGGTATTTATTACTACATGACTTAAACCCTCTTAACGCTACCCTCTGATTTTGGCTCAATAAGTATTGCTGAGCCTATATTGAGTCATAGTACGACACGGAGGGTCTAGGAAAGAGGCATTTCAGAAGTAACTAGTAAAAATATAACAGAAAGTAACACCTGTCATCTCTCAACATTGATGGACTCCTTTGCATTCACCTTCTCCATGCCTCTTGAGCTTTCTGTAGTACAAGCTTTGAGTACATGTGGCAGATGCTCCCACCCAAGCTGGGGCCAAGGCCCTCCAGCTGGCGGACTGGGACTGACCATGGTTGTGTAATGCTGACCTCAAATAACATAATGATGACTTCAGCTATGTAATGCTGACTGCAGTTCTGTAATGCTGACTGCCCCCCTGTGCAGGCCGACCCTTGTCATGCACACATGGCGCTGTATGGGGCTAAGGTGAGATGCCCCCTCAGCCAAAGAGGACTAATGTGATCACATTTGACTGCAGATCAGATTTGACTGGGGTATAAGTGGGGTCCCATCAGTGGGCTTGTTGAGCCGGTCCTCCTCAGAGCAGTGGATCTGCAGCTGAGGACTCTCACTTTGGGTTGGGATGCCGCCCAAGGTAACTCCCGAGTTTGAGAGCCCTCCTTTTATTAGGTGAGTGACTGTGCATTCTGGGTTACCCTTCTAAAATGTTAAGAATTCTTAAGTCAGTTGTTTAGTACCAATTCCATTTGACATCCTGAATTTGTGATCCACCAGATGTTGATGGAGATTTAATTAGTTCCATAAAATTAATTTTGTTTAAGTATATTATTGGTCTCATAAGTCTCCACAACAGTGTGACCCAGCCTGAAATTCAGAATCAGTTGAAGTCAACAGTAAAAGTCTCAGTGCCTCCAAAGAAGAAAAGCTTTAATTCCTTACCTTTTTTATAGTCTACACACAGTACAACATAATAACTGAAGTAACATACAGTTTGGAGGAAAATAAGAATAAAATACTTTTTAAGATTATGATTTATTAAACATATTTTAATGATTTATGTATGTGCATGTGTGTGTATATAAACACACACATATACTGGAATTAACTGAAGATACAGAAACTTCTGCTATAATCCTTGGTTTCCTTGCATTACATTCTTTGTCAGAGGTTTACTACATAGCAGTGCAATCGCAGAAAACTATATTCACCGATTTTTTTATATATTAATGCGATCAGTACTCAAAAATGTTTAATACTAACCAAGTCCTCCTCCAGGGCTTCCTGCTCAAGATGAGTAGTAGTGAAAGTTCCATAAAATAGATGATACCATGTTATAAAGATCAAAGCCAGAAATAAAATACATTAAAGAAAAAGGCAAGTCATTTGACTACAGTTCAAAGTATTAATCAAAACATTTCCATGAGTCTGGGAACATTTGTGGAAACTGTACTGGAAAAATATTTGTGCTGTAATGTACTCTTGCTAAAAGAAATCCCAAGAGAAATAGATGTTCACATTGTAACTTAAGCAGACAGAAGTGAGGCAATGTTTACTGGAGATGTTAAATGTGAAGAAACACCAAAAATTGCACAATAAGTGCATGGACTAAATAAAGAAAATTTACATGATACTTTTGCACTGCAACAGCCAGCTTAAGATTGATGGGCCATTCATAACCTCTACATGACACAAAAGTGCAAAAGCAAACTCAATGATTATGAATGGCTTTCATGTTCTCCAGCAGAGCTACAATGTAAAACACAAAAGTAAGAAGGCTATGATGTTCAAACATTTTAGATGAGTCTAAAGGCAAACAAAAATGTCCCGTTTCTTAGGACACAGGTAGCAATTCTGCCTGCATAGTCACTGGCACCCTACCCTACTTAGATTCTGAGACAATCTAGAGAACAGCGATATCTTCAGGACTGAAGGAAGTGTCTGATTTCACCTGTATATTTTAAACACACAGAGAAGTATTTTCAAAAGGTTCTTTGAATTAATGAACATGTATGCCACTAATGCATATAGCACTGCTGTTACTGAAACTCTGAGGTAGCGTAGCGCTGCCAATACTGTGAAAAGTAAAAACATGTATTGCCATTCATTTTCAAGATTAGATTGAAAAAAATCACTGGAAAGCCATCAAAATGTGAGCATGTGCCATTTTATGAAGTGTGTAGTATGTGTATAGAAAGTGGGAAATGCTATGAATATCCCTGAAAAAAATAAAAATAAAAAGAATGAGTCCTAGCTTCCCTCTACGTATGACTGAGCAGCAGACATGGTGAGCAGGAAATCTGGAGTGCACCGCACAGAAGTGCTGGAGAAAGAAAGCAGCAGGCACCCTGCAGTGACTGAGGTGGCAAGGCACACCTTACACCCACGTATGTTCGAAAGGAAGGGAGAGATGACACACAGGTAGGGAGATCAGCAATTTCTCACAGCCAACAGCACAAGAGGGAGACAAGTGGCGTTGCAGTGCCACCAGGAACAGCTGTTTTCAACCTGTGGTGAAATGAGCTCAACAGACAGCATGCTAAGTTACAGCTTCATGGCACCTTGCTCAGAGGTTGCCAGGGACCAGGGGGTTTCAAATGTGTAGATCTTCAGAGCTGCCTCTCTGCTGACATTTGAATCATTCCAGTTAAATGAGACAGGCCAATAATTTGCAGGATTTCTGATGTGAAATGATGATTTCTAGAGAAGAAGTAAGACTAGTCCTACAAGAGAGAAGCCGAAAGTCCCTCATGTCCAGAGGTTGTCCTGATCTACAGTGACTAAAGCAATTGCTGAGAGGTTCTAGTCTAAAGCCCCAGCAAATGAAGCTTTCTGACATGGAAGAAAAAAAATACAAACCAAAAACCCACAACACAAGCAAACAAACATCCCACCACCACATTTGCACATTTTCCCTTTTAACACAGTTTTCTGTCCACATGGATGTGAGCAACCTTATCTTCAAGTAAAGTAACACTGTCGTGCATAAACATTACCCAAATGACAGAGTTAACACAAGCTTGATTCAGTTAGTAATCTAAATGAGATTACTAAAAAATTATGACACAAGTCAAAAAATTCACTGCTTGGTCTTCAGCAGACCCAAAACAAAGTCAAAATGCTTAAGCAGAGTTTTTTTAGATATGACGTAACACTGTTCACCGCTACTTTTCCAGTCACCCACTTTTCTGCTTCATTTGTCATACTCCAAGGTGAGAGATGTGTAAAGAAACCAGTAGGGTGGGGTTTTGGAGTCATTTCTTACATAAATTTAAGACTTGCTCTTGCCATTTAATCTTTGTTCACATTAGTCATTCCCTGACTTTGATGATTTATGTTTGTGAGTAATCCTTACTTAAGTGACAACACGAAATCGATAAGAAATTACAGATTCACTTGACTTTCACCACAATGTTTGGAAGTCCAGTATGATTGACCACTGAAGACAGACAGACACTGAGGACAGATATTTTGCTATGACGTTGTGCATTGCGGAATGATGCTGAGAACCAACATCGCATAATAGATTTTTACATCCACCATAACAACCAAGAATAGTAAAATGCGTATTAAAATACTGAGCAGTTGGCTCTCCTATGACAGTAATTATCAGTGAGTCATTTGTTGAAGCCACTATGCTTTGCAAAATAGTTGGAAATGTGTTCTATTGAAGTGAAAATTGAGTAGTAAACTTAAAGACATCAAGAGCTATAAAAAGTTTGTCACACAGCAATGGTTAGCAGAAAGACAAGAAGAAGCCTTTGTTCTGTTATAGGGGATGTCTGTGCTACTGTTTTATGGTTTATTGTACATTAAAGCTGTGCAAGCACTGGGCAGGCTAATTATAGCCTTGTGGGAGAATGGAGCATAATTCTTAATCTTAGACCCTTGCTATCAGGGAGCGCAGTGAGTCTGGAAAACACCCTTAGCAGGGATCACTGAAAAGCATGCTTCTGGTTGTTCAGCAGATGTTGTTGCATGAACTTCATCATTTAAAGTCAGGCAGATGGCTTAATTAAAACTTTTGCTCCTGAAATTCTCTGCTCAGCTATTTGGTAACCTTGGAGGACTAGAAATAACATTGCCATCATTCCTTTTTACCCATAATGTGCTCGGATGACTGAAGTTTTTCCTTCTATGCATGCAGCAGGGAGGTGCCCTTCGTGCAGATGAGTCCAGCTGGGACCTAGAAATGTGGAAGCTGGGAGCTATACTGCTCAAGTCCAGCACAGGGTTTCATCTGAAAGACATTCACAAAAACTCTACCAAACACTGCTGGTATATCCCTGCTGTGCTGGTAGCTTCCTAACTCTTGGACTGCAGAGTTCTAGAATTGGCATCCGGGGGGGGGGGTGGGTAAAAGGTGGCCTAATATGCAGAAAAAGAGTTTAAAAGTCACCAGGGCAGACACAAAGACCAAAAGTGAGCTTGCCTCTTATAGCATAATAGCATAGCCATCATAACATTCACCATGGGAGAAGGGTATCTGTGTTTCACTACTTACTTCAAGGACATGCATTCAGCAGGCTGGACCCAACCCTGAAGAACATCCTGTGTTACCCAGGGTAAATAGATAGTCATCATGAATTTGTGCAAACATGTTGTATTCATTCTATCCTGAATCACCCTGATTCCCTCATAGAGCACCACATGCAAAAAAACTACTTATTAGCTAGCTCAAAAATAGTTCTCTAAAAATAAGTATGATGGAGACTTACACAATAATATATACTTAGTTTTCTTCATTGTGTTTCATGCAAGAAACAGATGGCAAATGCAAAAAAAGATCTGAATGTAGTAAGAGAGTGGGGTTGGAGAATATGTAGTCCAGTGAAGCCAGGAAGGCTCAGCAGTCTGTAAACAAAGCTGTTTCAGAAGTATCTTATCTGTTCATGCCTGTGCCATTCTTTTAGGTAGGAGATGGAAATCTAGTATGTTAGTCTTTTTCAATTATCATACTCTTGTTCTTCCTGTATAAATACCAATCCCTCAACAATATTCAGTACAAATCTCTTATGTTACAACAGGTAGACATGGATAAAATCTACTGTGAAACTAATTTGGAACTAAAGAAAATCCTGATGTAGTGTTCCATATACCTATGTGGTTGCAACACTTAAAGAGTTACAAATATCTTCTCTCCAGGAAAATGAATTAATTTATACTTCAGAGCTGCTGCTAACACAAGTCATAGCAACAGAGGAAAACATTAAGCTTGACTGTAATCCTGCTTTTACATTGAACTGTCTGAAACAAAGAGCAAAGGTTTGAAATAATGTGGTAAGTCAAGTAATGGTTTAAAAAGCCTGCAGTGTTATTGGCAAGCTAGCTTTACATAGTATTGATAGCCTTCCAGTATTCCAGTGAAATATTTTTATGTTAGAGCAACCAGAGAAATTATTTGAATTAACTCTAAAAGCTGAGAGGTGGCATGTCAAGATTGGGGCAACAAACTAAAGGTGTGGGTTTTTTTCCCTGCCATCCCATTAATATGTGTGTGCTCACAGCACACACACTTGCAAGCCACCTATCCTCCCTTTGGAATATGATAGAATCTGTCTCCCACGTCTGCTAATGATGACACATCCTATAGGAAAATTTTCTGGATATTTGTTAAGTTAGCTTCTGAGGTACCTTTCGCCTCTCCGTATGTTCAGAGAAGGAGGTACCAGATAGGGAGAAGGACAGGGCTGAGGAGAGTTGATGTTTGCCCAGGGGCAAAATCTGAGGTAGCTGCTTGGGTCTGTGTTTGAGGTATGAAACACTAGCTGTGTACTTCTTACAGAGCTGTGAGAAAACCATGGTCCAGAATTAGGTCAAGGGCACCAGGCTTCACTGGTGTTGATGAGAAATGCAAAAAGATCCAGAAATTAAATATTCTCTCAAATGTCCCCTGAAAGATTCTGAGGAGAGTAAGAGATCAATGAAGCAAAACTTCCTGAGGGTATTTAAGAGTGAATAAACATGGAAAGAGTAAGAGATGATTTCTTTTTCTAGGACAAATACCAAACGCTTTCCATGTAATTGGTGAAAATAAGCTTAGAATTTGTCTTCATAGTCCCCATAAGTTCTAAGGACAAGGACATGTTTTTCATTTTATTTTACCTGTATTTGGCTCAAAACATGTGTGAAAAGTCTTCTCAAACAAGAGCCTTTTACACCGAGTACATGCCTAGAATGCAGAACACACACCATCTTGAACTGTATGATACAGTTTTGATACAAAAATGAGCAAAGTGGTAGTTAGTATAGCTGTACTCCTGCCTAGTGTACCTAAGCTAAAGTCTGCTTGGGCAAATTAGCCTTAAACGAATGTCATCAAGTTTCAGAAGAATAAGCATGGATGATTCCTTCCAGAATGACATACTATTCTGTAGCAAAAAGCTGGTTTAGTTTTCTGTCCACAATTCTCAAGGAGATGAACTGCTGTTAGTTCCAGTGGCCAGTATCAGGAATGCAGTAAAATGGTCAAGAACATTTTTCATCCACATCACCAATTTGCCATTTTTGTTTATTGTTCTTCAGATACAATTCTTAGAATAAAATCTGTTCCCTCACAGAATAGGAAGAAAATAGTAAAACTTGCTACAAAGAAAGGTTAAAAAAATGTTTAGCAAGACCATTTTCGCAGCCATAGGTTCTCAGACCTTATTCTTACCCCAGGCCATGGATGACCTGCTCACACAGTTTGTGAACTGGTTTCCAACAGGACACTTCAGATCAAGCACGCAATGAGGAGCTGAATAGTTTGAGAGCTGACAGAAACCCACTGCTGCCCACCAGCCTTGTGGAAATCCTTTAAGTTCTCTTCCATTACAGGACCAGAGCACATCCTTTAAAGGATGAAAGAGGCAGTTAGAAGCCCCAAAGTTACAAATAAACGTAGACTACTACTTCCAGAATGCTTCAGACGATATATGTCCAGTTCCCTTTTATGGTCCTGACTTGTTCTTGAGAGGGAAGAAAAAGTGAAAAAAAGACTGGTAGGGACTATTTGAATTGCCACTATCATTTTGAGTGGTTTTGGGGGCAATGGCAGACCCATGCAGTGCAACGGGTGCATGGTCAGTCCTCTGCTGCTGCAAAGAAAATGGTCTACCATCCACATGCAACACAGCCACCCTGCAATACACGTCAGTAAAATAGGCTTGGTGAAGTCCACCGTATGATAAAAAAGGAGCTTAGCAGCTCTCACCTCCACAGCACAGAAAGAAGTTAATCTGACTTTACAGGAAAAAAAGATCAAAACACTTGTTTGCACACACAGACACTTTGATCAATAGGAGTCTTCAGGTAATTAGTTCATTTAGTGCTTTCCCCCTCCATAGTTATTGGATGCAGAAGTGGAACTCCACCAAACCAAGGTCAGTCATAGGACTACCCAGGGTGAAAGGAAATGGGTATTTTGCTGTCCTGCTTTCAGCCTTACTTTTCCTCACCCCTCATTTACTGCTCCCATTGCAGAACTCCCAAGCAAACACCCTTCTTGCCCTTCTCAGGACAGACAGCCTTTATCTTGCCTGCCTTTAAGTCTAGCTTTGTGCTGGGCAGTCTGCAAGCCCAGGTTCCCCCAGCACTGAAGCAGTTTGTTCAACAGGCTGTCCTAGCACTGGAAAGTCTGAAGACCTGGCATTTTGTCTCCCCAGCAGGCTGCTGGGCAGACTGCTAAGGAGTTGGGTTGGCAAGCTGGCATGAAACAGGGCAGGCTTTTGACTGAAACCTGCCCGGCAGCAAGTTTGGAAACGTGCCTGTGTTGTGTCAGATTTGTTAAAACAGACACATTCCCACAGAATGTTCTGATTTTGATTAATCATCCTTTCAGGGTGCGTATCATGTTCCCCCGGAATGTTTCTGACCATCTTCACTGACAATAAGCCGCACGTTTACAACATACCCCATCTCAGCGATTCTTCAGCGCTTCCCACTCTAAGTGCTCATGCTGACAGGAGACTGAGTGC
>NW_009930527.1:9675-64752 GCF_000696875.1 Nestor notabilis
ATGCTAAGCTCCACTGTGCCCATCATGAGTAAGGGCAGGGTACAACATAGGCAAAGACTCCAGGCCTAGGCTGTTTGACATTAGAAGAATACTTTGCAGGCAGTCAGAGAGAAAAAGACCTTCCCTTGCACTAAAGAACTTCACAAATATTCATAATTATGAGTTGCATTGCTCAAGTTAGTCCATCTCAGACAAACTTGCTCTCACTTTGCAATTTAATACTATGAATTATGGCACTAGAACTGCTGAATGAGGAAAATAAGGACATGGAAAACATTACGCAGGTTAAAGAAAAGAAACTCCTATCATTCTCTGCTTTGCTTTCTCTGCTCTTGCTTCTCATTACTGCCTCCCCCACTCCCCAGTGTGTCTGGTATACATTTGAAAAGCCAGTGCAGTATGTTTTCATCCTTGTCTTTTTGAGAATAACAACAAGGTTCTGCTTGCTCTGACAAACTGAACTTATTTTCAGGCCCTGTATTTCAAAGCAGGATTTGACACACAGGAAACACAGAAGAGAATAAGCCTGTCACACTTGTTTTTCTTTTTGGTTTAACTGATTCATTTATTTTCTTTTAAGATACCATAGGGCATGTAATGATTCTTCTGTGCTTTCTTATATCTGACTCATGAGGTAGGCTGGGACTAAGAGAGGGGCCAAGCCACAGAGTTCACATACAGATTCTTGTTTTTCCAAGGTCTGAGGAAATTCAGATTTGAGGGTTTGGGTTTGGACCATCTCAGGAATGTACAAGGATTCAGTTCCTAGCTAAGTAATTTGACACGTTTTTCTCTCCTTTCCCTTCTACTCTTACCAGTTCAGATTTATTTCACTGATTGTGTTAGCTGTGATTGGATATAAACAAAAAAGTCACAACTATTACATTGTCTTTCTGCTGCAGGGGTGTGGAAGGAAGAAGGAACAGAAATCTTCCACCATATGATAATAATATTTTGCACTAGTGTCTAACTAGTTACTGATATTGCTACTTGTCAATAGTACCGGAGTGTCTTGGAGGTAACATAGGTGGCCATGGGAAAAAATCCCTAATGGACTGCTGGACCAAGGATTTCCAGGCTTTCTTTTTTTTTCAGCTCAGAGATCTCTTTTCTTGTGGAGTGAGGTAGCTATTAGAGTTTGGCAATGAAAAGATATATCTGAAAGGAAACATTCATGACAAAAAGACTGTCTCGATGTAGAGAGTTGTTATTGTTTCTGAAGACTCTCAGTCTCAAGACTTTTTCATCTTCTCTACTGAGATAACAGAGGACATTTTGTTCCTAGTTCTCAAGTGCTTATCTTGGATTTCGAGATCAGCATTGTCCAGACGTACACAGCTGTATCAATGCATGGGCATGATTTTGATACTACAGTGAGACACAGTTGAAGCAGACAGCCCTACATCAGAATTACTCCAACGCTTTCTGTCCAACATGACTGGGAGAGCAGTAAGTGTAACTTTTTCCTCTTGAATTGCTCCTCATTTTGAAGTTGTATGAAGATCCATACCATTTGACAATATCCATGTAAGTATGATGGACTTAGTGCCCATCTGTAGATCTATTAATTTAAACATTACCACATATATAGCATTAACCTGCTTGCAGGAAATTGGGCTTTGGATAAAGATGAGCTGGTTTGAGCTGAGATGATGCAGGAGGCCTGCTCTGAAAAGGTTCATCTGAAAAGCACACAGGTTTATTAATCAAAAAAGTGAGAGACCTTGATATTTTCATACCATCTAAGGACCCCCAAATGCCCTCTTCAAAGTTCAGTATGCTAAAAGAAGTCCTCTCTCTGCTCATGAGGAACCTGTCCATCAGGAGATTCATAGTGGGGTCATTTTTAGGATGGATGATTGTAATATAGAAGACAGTGTATGGACTCCAACACTTATGGCTGCCTGCCCTCTCTCTGACTCAGGCCAGCATAATCAAATTAATCTAGCATTCAAGTTCTTTCTATGGTTTCCACTCAGCTTTTAATGCCAATTTAAGCATTTGGTTAATTTGTGGATCAGGCTTTGACTTCATGAAAGACTGATTTTTGATGTAGAGCTATTTTTACTTTGGTTGTCTCTAATTTTTCTTATTTTCTGTAGCAAGAGATTAGAATCCTAACTCACCACAAAATGTGCAACTGCTGCTAGCTCTTCACCCTTTTTATTTCGTATTCTGCATGTTGCTATGCAATACCCTCTGCAAACATTTCTTTTAAAAGTCATGCATCTGCATGTATGCTTTTGAAATTATGTAATGCATTTCTTCAGGCATATTTGGTTTTTCACACGTTGGTGGAAAAAACATTTATGGCAATATAAAGCTTGTTCCGAATACATAAGAAGGGAAACAGCAGTAACTGGAAGTTTAAGAGGGAAAAAATGGAGCTGTGGGGAATCAACATCTGGAAACACACCTTGGATGCTAAAATCAAGAAAGCAATTGATCATGATAGCTCATCTTAAAGAAAGCTTGTTTTAAGAATGGGCTAAAGACCATGTTATATTTGACATTTAGCGTTAGTAGAGAGGGACCAACTAGTTTTTATTGGCTAGAGATAGCATCAGTAAGGTGGCTAGGAAGTTGAGAAACTGTGAAGAGTATAAGGTGTCTCTGTTAAATGCACAATGTAGATCTGCAGATTGTGACTCAAACAGAAAAACCACTTTGAAGTAAAAGATCACACTGTTATGGTCAGTATGTTGGTGGCCAACATCAGCAAAAGATTCTAATGAGAAAAGGAGGCAGGAGCTCCTGTGTACAGATGAGATGGCCAACAGGTAATCTTTAAAAAAAAAGAGAGAGAGACTTACTACCAGCAATTCAAAAAGAATTAGCCATAGGCATTCTGAAAAAAAAAAATCCAAACAGCCCAAACTCAACAAAAAATCCACCAAAAAAAGCTCTACTAATAAGCTATATCACTGGATGTAGAAATATCATTTGTTGTATTACTCTATTTCAACTTACAGATTACCAGAAATATGATGGGTTTTTCCTCCCATCTTCTGTTTGGAGGATTTTTTCCATCTCCTTCCTTCTTTCTCTATTTGCAACAAATAAGAGTAAATCTATTTCAATCAATAAAACCCCAAATGTTTGTCACACAACACTTTTCTGCAAAAAACAAAACAAGCCATCAGTGTCAACACTTGTGCCCTGACTGACTCTACCAACCAGGGCAGTATTTAACCAATTGTTCATACGGAGTCTTTCTTATGAGTCTTATGCTATACAGGGTGCAGCAAGAAAGAAAGAGGGTCTTATGTTCCTCACTGCAGAATTTGATGGCTCAGGAGTACACATTAAAGAAAACTTCAATATTAAAGCAGGCACATATCTTTTGACAAGTGTATGCCCTAGTACACCAGTGACTGACTCATCACCTGTTATCCAGGAACATGCTCTGCTACTCTTTGGTGCACAACCACCCTCTGAGTGTGGCAGAATAGATCTCATACTTGTCAGTATTTTTTATTTAACTCCTGGCCTCTATAGAGCAACAGCCACACCTCCTCAGTGGAAGAAATGAGATCAGGCTTGTCCGTATCATGGCATATGTCAAGTTTTAACCCCAAGCACACCTCATGACTAAAGAGTAAAGATATGCTTTTTGAGATTGCGCATCTCTCTGTAGGTCATGGTTGGATAAACTCCATGAAAGTGAAGATCAGATGGGGCTTTACCTGCCCTCTGTGTGACTACCTGTGACCATATAATAATGCCAGCTTTCACACTTTGGCTGTTAACTGGGACTTATGCAGTGAACACTCCATCAGTGTAGTGTGTTTTCTACTCCTCTGAAGTGTGCTAGATGCAAACTGCAGTGCTCTACGTCACTGTTTGAAATGGCCATGCTCTGCACACAGGGCCGGGCCTCACCCAGCCAAAAATATTGCGTGCTCAGTGCTGGCTGTGGGCTGAAGTGGTAGGTGTTTCACATCTGAGCAGAGCAAGCTCCAGTTTCCCATTGTGAAGCACCAAGACTTTTATTATGGGCTCATTAGAGCAGATGCTTTGTGGGTTGGGCGGCCATAAACTAATTCTTGATTAGTGCTACCTTGCTGCTGGTTAAGTTGTTGGTGTTCTTACTCACTGCAGACTGAACACTGGAGCCAAGCCAATTTGGTGTTTGCACTTTCTTCTTAAGAAACAAGTTTCCGTCTTTCTGTTTCTGATATTCCTCACCACAACTTCAACGCCTACTCATCTTTTTGACGTGTGTGAAGTTGATCTCTCTATGGTTATTGCCGTGGCTCATCAGCAGGTCTTTTGGGGAAAGGGACTGTCAGAGACATGAAACTTGTCCAGTTATCATATAAATACCTGTATGCAACTCCAGATTGAAGGGAGTCACTAATAGCCAGCTGCCTAACAGGTTCACAGCAAACTGCAGTGGCTGGAAGCTGCAAGTTAGTCCTTGACTTCAGGAGTGAAGGACATTAGCCTTCATCTTAGAGGCAGAAACACCTCCATAGCACTTGAGGCCATCAACACAGGTTCCCTGCAGCTTCTTTGTCTGACATATTTCTGCATCCTGTCCCTTTGTATAACACATGCATAGCTCTGAAATAGCATGGGTTTGAGCTTCTAAATTTTAAAATTTTGTTTGCTCTCTAGAGCTATATCAGGTGTGTATTTCCATTTCTGGGCTCTGTTTAAGTATCTGATTATCACCCATGCATGGATGCCAGCAGCATCTATTTCTTTTTGCAAAATGCTTGAAGAAATCTGGTCATTACCAGACATCTGTGTTTGTTGCTTAAGCTACAGTAACGTGCTATACAAAATTGGACATTACTGGGAAAGAAGTCTTCAAGAAGCAGGTTCCTCTTGTCAAGGGCTAGTATATATTTCCTAAAACATTTAAGGTGGTGAGGCTCTGGACAGGTTGCCCAAAGAAGTGGTAAATGCTCTGTTCCTGGCAGTGTTCAAGGCCAGGCTGGACAGAGCCTTGTGCAACATGGTCTAGTGGAAGGTGTCCCTGCCTATGGCAGGGGGTTGGAACTAGATGATCTTTAAGGTCCCTTCCAACACAAACCATTCTATGATTCAATTACTCTAAAATCAAACGGAATTTCAAAGCATCTGGCTGCTGTTATGGAGCAGGTATCAGAGCTGCTGCCACACAGACAAAACTCAGAGTTGTCCTGAGCACATTTTTATGAGGATGCCCATGCTATTTGGCATGTGCAAGGAGAGCTACACAGAAGATTTTTGTTTTCTGAGTCCTGAGGTGTGTACAGAGCAGTAGTGATGTGCAGGGCTAGAGTCAGGTGACTTCCTGCCCAATGCCAGCTGTGGGTGGGATGTGGCGAGCCAGGCTTTTAAAAAGGCACATCGCAGGAGGCATTAAGCACTGCAAGAAGACACTCAGCTAGGAAAATCCAGCATGTGGTTCTTACCACTGGGCTGCAGCTAATGAATCCTGAAGGGTCTATTATGCTACCATCTCTATTTTGGTACTTCATCAGCTTGCTCAGCTTCTTCACTCATCTGGACATCTTTCTTCCTTATCCTTCAGATAAGTGTTTGAAGAATAAGGACAAATACATTAAAAATTTCATTTTACATTGCAATAGGTCTGGGTTTGATAGAAATATAAATAAAAATGCTAACTACATTGGTGAAAAAATGAAGAGCACTAACACAGTGAAGAGAAAAAGAGGGAAGAAGTTGGAATGAAGACACAGCTAGGATGATGGAATGAGATCTCTACACCTGGCTGCACAGGTGACACACCCTGCCCAAGTCAAGCCTTGCTTTAACCATATATATACTTCCCTGTATATATAAACTCCACTGGTTCTATTGACCATTCAGCCTGCAACAAACTCGCAGAGTGGTTGATACCTATACAGAGGAGCTTTGAACATACGCAGCCTGCTTGAGTGTGTTTTCTGCAAACCTAACCACCATGCCAGTAAGCAATATTCTAGAGCTAGTGTCAGTGGGAGGACACTGATGTAATGGCATGTGTGATTCAGGAACCCCCTGCAACTATGAACTGCCATTTTTACACACTGCTGCGACAACTGTAGTGGAGAAAAGCACCATGAGGTGACAGAGGTGAGGCTTGAAATTAAAAAAAGTATTGCAAAGGGTTAGTTTCGTGATAGCACAGTATTGCAGCCTATCAGACATGGCATGTTCTCGCTTCCCCACGACAACGAGCGTGTTAGTAATTTCAACCTTCACACTTTGAATATTTCTAGATGTCTGTGTTTCTTAAACATAGCCATATTGCTGATCATGTTTTCCAGTGAACCACGTGTTGTTAGTATTAGTACTGCAGCTAGATTAGATGTGCAGAGTTGAAGCTGTTTAAGATAGTGACAGCAAAGCAAGGAACTCCTACTCTTCTCCTTAGACCAAACAAAAGCTTCAAGTAGTCTTGCAAGTCCTCTAGTTTTAAAGAAACACATAAAGTGCAGCCTTCAAAAATGTTTTCAAAATAGAGGTAAATTTAAAGAACTAAACTGAATTTTCCTTTACCATTTTCTGTGTTCATAAAAATGAAATTGCCATAATATGAACAGCAGGGGGAAAATAAGCAGTGAAAGAAAATCACCATTAAAGCACTAATCATGAAGCTGACAAATGTATTTTCATAGTATTATCTGAGTTCCAAAGATAGCTCTGAAAAAGGAGGTCAGCCTGGAATTGGAGCATTAAAAAAATGTTGGTTAAAGACAGGAAAGGTCACGACTGTTTGCACAGTGCTTTACTTTCTCCGTTTAAAAAAAAACACAGTTAAGGAAAGATGATGATTCAGTGCTGGAGGAAAAAAAGCAATGTGTGTGATTGGTGAGCACACTCGCCCCATCTATGAAATCATCTACATGCGTGGCTAGATGAACATCTGCTGCATAAAGCCAGCACTGGTTTCAGTATGCCACAAAAAATTTCGGTTTTGCTTATTTTCTGAGGAACCGTGCAGGAAGAATGTATGCTATACCCAAGTAGCTAATAATGTAGCATTTAATAATGACACCAGTGAGCAAGCATTGCTAATAAAATTCAGTATCTTTGTCTCAAATGTGTTGCTAATTCAACATGATTCAGAAATGGATGAACGGGGGTGGGAAAGTAATCAAGCATACTTGTTTACGTTATTTCCTCTATTCTTTATCAAGAAAACTAAATGCCAGCATGTGATCAGCTCTGACTCCAGCACACTGTGCATTTGCAATGACTGTTTTAATGGACTGCTTGAACTGATGGCAGAATGAGAAAGATCACCTGATGAATTCAGCATATACATACAGTATAAATCTGGCCTGTATTTATCAGTTATTAAGTATGACAGGGAGTAGTAGCTTATCCAGGAAATTCCATATGCTATGTGGGCCAGATCCTCAGCTGATATAAACCAGTTTAGCACCAGTGAAGTATTAGCAGTACAGTAGGGACGATTGTAGCTGCCAAGTTTGATGCTGCACCATGTGTGATATTGTATGCCAATTATTTAACAAGCTTATTAGCTATTTGCATCTAATTTGCATACAGCCAACTTCCTTTTTGTAGGCCTGCACTGCTGCTGTGGGAGTGGAAAGCAGCCCTGCTGACCAAAACCCTCAGCTTAATTAGCAAGCAGCCAACAGTGGAGGTTTTCATAGCCACTCGCATGTCTGTAGTCCCTTCCCTGTGACTGACAGACCTATGCTACGTCTTCTAGGAATTAAAAATGATGGAAAGGAATTTGTTTCTAGGGCTGCAACTGGGAGTCCTTGTATCTTCCATCCCACTCCTCATCCCCCACCACAAAATCATGTGCCTCTCAGCAGCCACAAAACATCACTTCCATGTGAGGAGGTTTAACTCTACAGATCCAGGTGAGATTTATGCTGGTAAACTACAGCCAAAAGATTATAATCAACAATGCTCCCAGGCATTTAGTCTTCTACTAGAGCACTAGTAACCTTCAGAGAGATATCAGGAGTTCTTGGGAAGGTTCCTCTGTGGAAGCGATGACTGAGATTTGGGATCCACCACTATGCAGACACACATTATTTCAGTCACTGTACCACACCCACTTCCTAAAAAGCCAGCTCTTTTCAACCCAGATACCAACAGCAGCAGACTGTAAAAGTAAATTCACTTCTCTAATGCAATGTTTTCGTCACAGGAGTATATCTTAGGATGCTAACATTTACACTTTTTTTTCTTTGACATGGCTTTGGAATGATAACACACGAAGGCATTGCACAGTCCTCCTGTATTCTGGCAGCAGAGGAAGAGGTGGAGAAAATCATGCCGTTATCTGCTGTAGAGCAGCCCTCAGAGTGCAGCACCCTTTGGAAGTGCAAATGTTGGGTTTCAGGATTTCCTGGGTTCTTTCCTTGCTTCAGAAGTAAATTATAATTTAGTGGTCAGAGATGCTTTTGGGTTTGGGTTGACTGCAGGAAACTAAAATCAGGATAATTCTTTTCAATCCGTAGATCTTATCAGTTGAGATAAAAGATCACGCATAGTAAAATGGAGACTTATAAATCACTATGCATCGTCTAAACTGCTCAAGGATAAAGACCTTTTTTGCATCTTGGCTCCTCACTCTGAGAGGCAGCATGTCAAAGTAGGGCAGAATGAAGCCTACAGTGTTTGAGAAATAACTAACTCCCTCTGTAATCTGACTGTAAAATAGAAGAGCAGTTATTGGTTTCCTGGTTTAGAGCAGGATCCATTGATTAGCAAGATCATGAAATGTCCAGGAACAGAAGAGGTTGTCTTTACAAGCTGTAGTTTCCCAGCTTGTGTCTCATTACACTTTCTCCTTGGATTACAGAAAGCATGGGAAGAGCCCTCTGTCAGCAGAAAGCGAGTGGCTGAGTATCACTTGCAGAAGAGCTAAGGCACACTAGTAATGTGAAGGTCAGAAAGGGCCCACAGACTCTAGCACATCTGATGAAGGACCAGGTTTTGATATACTCCTCAGGGAGCAATTCTCAGGCATCACAATCTGACCTAGGCAGGAAGCATGTCTGGGAGGATACCAGAGTGGTGATAACATCCAAGTACAAATGGTATGAACTAAATGTCATAAAATACGTTCTCTGGAATAACTAATTAAAATAGGATGATCGCAGCAGAGATCTTCTTCAGCTGGTGCTGAGACTGTCTGCTGCCTCAGTTTCTCCCTTTGGAGCTCTCTGAAAGCCTACATCTCAGGCAGTGTTCCTCCTTGTCATCTTGTTTAATGCTTTTTCCTTTGCTTTGTTAATTTTCAGTGTGTCCCTTCTTCTAGTTCTTCATTCATCCAAAAGGCCAATATCAACACATTTTGGCACTTGCTGTTCAAATACATGTTCAAGGTGTGCATAGCGTGGTATTAGCAATTCCAGCACCAGTGCTGCCATTAGCTCTCTCAGTGCAGACATCAAATTGCAATACATAATGTTAACGCAAAGCTGTCAACTGGTTATTTCATTACACCTACTGTATAGTATTCCCAGGACAAAACTATATGAACAATAGAGTTAAGACACAGAGCATAGATTAAAAATGTAGACAAATTAAGCATTACACAAGTATTGCAATTATCCCCCAAACAGATATTAGAAACCCTTAAGATTCAAAGTTCAATCTATACTAATAGAAATTCACAGTAAGGTCATTGAAACAACCTCAACTGTGTCAAGTAGTGACAGTTCACAATAAACAAGCAAGTTAGCTGTATAACACCAACAGCTGCAGAAGCATGACATATTTCTACAGATTTAAACCAGTTTTTTCTTCCTCATGCTCTCTTTACAGTGAACTTATATATGAACAGAAAACACATGTAGTTTTGTTTAGCAGCGTATGAGGTATGGCTTTCCTCTAAAAGTGGAAAATGAAGGAAAAATGGCTGTTACGTTGGGCATACAAGCAGCCTTGAACAAAAATCATGTGTGTTAATGCTAAGAAACTCCAAAAAGGTTTAGTCTCAGCTATGAGAAAAATCAGGTCACCTGCGCTTTTGTAACATGTATTTTGTCTTGCATTTACAGAGTTCGTGACGATAAAACAGCAGACATCCTTAGCATGTAATTACATGTTCTACTGCCTACAATGTAAATAGTGTGCCCTTTAAAAACAGTTACTGGCATATAACTAATTAATGAAATTATTCAGGGTTATTGCCCACATACCAGCAATATTCACTACAGCACAGTTTACATTCAGGTTTAACCAGTTTGCAGCCCCACTGGCTTGCCACATTATTTTCCATGATAATGCTTTTATCTGGTTTAAGAAAAATGCATTTTAAAGAAAAAAAGCTATGGTACAATATAAGGCTGGAAATAAACAACACTGAGGGCAAAATCCAGCCTTAGCATCATGCAGCCATGTGCAGCTACAAGGGAAGCCTGTAGCCCGTCATGCTGCAGGCAGAAAGGGTGACAGCAGCTGCTTGGGGAGAGGGGGGCACGCACACTTGGCAACATGCTTCGAGAAGTTGCATATGATCTCCCTCTGCATCTTGTTCGGAAATGAAATATCAGCTGAAAGGAGCTGGGAGCTTCTCCCATAACCTAGTGCTCAGAGGAGTCCAGGGCTGGAAAAGGACCATGTTCCTGTGTTTGTTGCTCTGCCCTGTCTCTCTCTTCCTGTGTTCAGACTGGCGATTTTTTTCTCTCTTAACACCCAAGCTCCAGCAGTGTGAGCTGAGGTTAAGCTGTTGGCCCTAAAACTGTATTTCCTTTGTTTGCATCGGTTTAAGCAAATTCCTTGTAATCACTTAATGTAATTGAAGCATATAGTTGTGGGACACATGTGTGTAAACAGGTAGGTACAGCACCAGAAGTGTTCATGGAACTGCCTTGAATTACACTGAAGGCTGAATTTGGTCCAGTGTTTTTGCACAGAAAAGCAATGTGTAATGTTACTGCAACACATTTTCTCTGGCACTGCCTCACTGCTGTTGGCACAGACACAACTCTTTGATATTGAGTAGGTGAGTTATTTTTCTTGCCAGCTTTCTATCTGTAAGACTCCCAGTAATATTTGCTAGCTGCCATCGGTACAGCAGCTTTTAACTTTCATTTCAGTCATAGGCCAGCCATTAAAACAAAGCTAGATGTGGTGTCTGTCCTGACAAGTCATGGTACTCTGTGGTGATGCATTTCTGCGTCATCTCACAATGACGGTGTGTGCCACGAGGAAGAAAAGGAAGGGGGAGTAGGCTTACGTCTGTATTTAGCAGAAAGCACAAACACACATTTCTGTCTTCATTCCTGTGAACAAAATCCATCCACAGCTCTCTGGAGAAGAACATACTGTGACACTGTAGAACAGTCAATAAAATTAGTTGGGGGAGTCTGGGCTTTGACATGGGAAAGGAAAAAGGTGAACAGTGATGGAATATCAAATTTTACCTCCTACATCTTAAAAACTTTAAGGCATTAAAGGGGGATAGTTTCATACCAACAACTATCCATAAACCACAGGAACCAAGTTGTACTTTAACTGCCACTTGTCGACTGCAAGGTATTTTCTATCAAAACATCAACAAATGTGATTCAGCCTGTAGGGCTGACTGTACAAATCCTACGTAATTTATTGCCTCCCTTCTTCTCTATGCTGACGTATTAGTCTACTGATTTACAACAGAGTATTAGAAATGCAATGCCTCCTTGAGTGCCTAATAATAGAAATAGTATTCTAATAGTATCAGAAATTATATTCTAATCAAAACATTGGAGCTGATTTAGAAAGGTGAGGTGTTTACCGCCTATGGAGAACAGTGTGTCTCACCAACACGAAGGGTTGGTGCAGGAGAAACAGGGAGGATATTTGGCTCCACTTGTACACATGCTCTGCTCGATGTGCAGTTTCACACCAGAGCCAGCTGAATGCAACTAGGAGGTTTGTTCAAAGGAGCTCCTGTTCCTTGTCCTCCCTCATACGTTTGTTTGCTTGCTCCTGCTCATACCCCTTCTTGCTTTCAGGAGGTGCTGGGCTGGCCAGTGAGCAGCTTGGACAGATGGTGGATTAGCCCCTGTGCTGGTTCAGTGAACTGATCCAATGCACCCTTTGGCAGAAGGATCACTGGATCTGATGTACTTCTTATGCCTGTGTGTGTGCCAGAGCTGCAGACATCTCTGGCTCCACCTCAGGGACCTGACAGATGAAGAGCCTTGCAATTCTGTTGCACCCCAGGCAGATGACTCCTTACAAAGTGCTTTGAAAATGCACGGAACAACAGAAGTTCTATCAAGAGTTGGTAGTACGACCGGTAACTTTCACCTTCTCAGAAGTAGCACAAGTGACCTAGGCTCACCCACCAGCCAGATACTGAAGGCGGAGAGCACTGAGCCCGGGCTGAAAAGCAGTGGCAGGACACCCTGAGGAGCCATGGGGCAGTTGCAGTCACCATGAACCTCACTTAAAGCCAAAGAGCTGCCTTGCATCTGTGGGGTTGACAATCAAGCAGCTATTCCCAGCCCTTGCTAAATTAATTTAAACAAAGGCAGCTAATTTTGTAATTTAAAGTGACGGTGTTGATGTTACACCCAGTGCGGCTTTTCTTTGAATGCTGCCCGTCATCCTGCCCTACTTTCTGAAGGTTGTGGGGATGCTGTAATGAAAGGGATGCAAATATTTCATAATACTAGCACAGCTTCATATAAGCACTATTTCTCAAAATTGCCGATCATCACTTGGGGCCTGTTATTGCGAGCAGCACTCAGAGCCTGCAACCCGAGGAATGCCACTGCTGCTTCTGCTCCTTTGCATGACTTGTTTGTCCTGTAGCTTCCACGTCCAGAATGTTCTTCACAGGTCAGATTGTAATCTTGGGTGAATTGTAAGCAGCACCATGTACCTGGAAATGTCTGTGGAGATACATGATTATGCATGCTGTGTGCCCAAGATTAGAGCTTGGAGCAGCACCAAGAGTTAGGAAACCAGACCCCACCCAGGAGTTAAGAAACTTGCTTACATTTGTTGTGTACTATTTTAAACATAAGAACAAAGAGGAAAACACTCTGCGCTGATCCTTGCTGATGTGGAAAGTCAGACTAAGACACCTATTTATGTTTCACAATGTTGAAGAATATCTATTACTTCAGGACGACAGTCTCTCTGAGCCTGTTGTGCAATAGGGATTTACAAGAACTTCTGCAAACTTACCCTCTTAGGTACTAAATGAACTTAAGCCTCCCCATGTTTACTACACAAAGTTCATTTAAAATAGTTTGTGGCACTGTTTGTCCCCTACTTGCTTCACACCCTTCAGCAAGTGGCACCCCACATGGGAGCCCTGGTGACACAGAGGGGGCAGTCTTTGAACCAAGAGCGGGGTCTCTTTCTGCAGGACTTTTCCACGGTTTATTTTTTTAAATATTTTTTAAAAGAGAGCAGAATAAGGCAAATCAAGCCTCAGAGTTTCCAGGAATGCAGTTTAAATGGGGCAAGCACTTTATAGTGTTCCCTCTTGTGTCAGAGGCTCAGGGCGGCTCCTGTGGTAGGGTCCAGTGGTCCCAGGTTGCTCAGAGGCAGCTGGTGGGGTCCAAGGAGGTGGCCTGTGAACAGGCAGCTCTCAGTGCAGCCACCAGAGCCTGGCGGGGCCTCTGCCTCTGAACCACGGAGAGCATCTGCTCACACACAGCCCCAGCTCGGGCGCCTCGCCGAGACATCTTAAAACAGGAGATGGGGTGAACCCCAGCCTGCCAGAGGGAGTTTCCCAGGATGCAAACAGCAGCCAGGGCCTCCACTTGGGTCAGCTGTGAGAGCAAGCCAGATGCCCAGCTTTGAAAGGTTTCTGGGCAAAGCAACATTGAGCTCTTGTAAAACAAGGTGCTGAAGTTGGGCTCTTACAGCAACAGTTAGTTGCTTACATAAGTGACCTGATTTTTCAAATGCGCTGAACATCCAACAGTTCCCATGGACTCCAATTAGGGCTGCTGGCTGCTCAGGAGTTTTGGAAATCAGACCTTTTCTTTGGATGCCTAAATATGGGCTTGGGGACGCTGGCTCTAGCCACTCCAACATACAGATTCTGGTCATGCTGTTTCTGCAGCAGAGACAACCCCAAATTAAGGTGAGCAGAGTTAGAAGTCGTTTTAGAATAGGAACCTGACTGCACTTTGAAAATCTGTCAGGTCTGCTGACATTATTAATAAATAAAATAGAAATTCATGTATTTTTTGTTGATAATCATCTGTAAGATAAAAGAAGAATTCACATGTACTTCATCCTTTGGTATCCGCCATTCTGCTTGAAGTAGGAGAGAAGCTGCGGAACACCAGAAACTGATGTTGAAAAACTGTCCATTTAGTATAGATTCCAAATGCCCATCACAAAACGCAATGTACTTTACCACAGGGAAAGACTGGGACTTCCTTTTATAAAAAGTAAAGAGAACAGTGATAAATAAAAGGACTAGCAAGCAGTGGTCAGTGATGAAACTTGTTCTCAGGTTGTTCTGCAAGACTTCCTTCCCTCTGCCCCTCCTCCTTGCCCTCTATGGGGAGAAATACTTGGGTGACGGTTGCAAAATACTTTTCATTCCCCTTCAAACTTCAGCCAAAGGAAGCTTTTTTTGCTATCAGTAGCATTTAATAGTCATCTAACAGTCAGACTGGCCAGGAGTGAAAGTGCGCAGTGCAATCTGAGTTTGCTCAGGTTCCTCGTAGCACTGGTGTGTGTCAGACAAGCTCTATTAGGGATATTTGTACCTCTGTCCCTTTAGCAAGCCTCTTCTAAATACCTCTTGACTTCCCAGCCACTCTGCCAGCTCTCTCACCACTGTCTGTTAATGTGCCTCCACACTAAGCTGGAAATGTGAAGACGGGGTTGTGAGCCAATGTGAGTTGCCTGAACAGTGACAGAAAAGTGCTTTTGCTAGAGTGCTTGGCTTAAGCTTCTGTATTTGGGCCCCCAAAATAGGCATGCTTGGCAGGTTTGATATTAAATGAATTACTAATACTGGCTTTCAGCAAATTTCCCTCAAGGCTTTTACGCTGATTTATTCTCCTGGCAAGACTTTTCTAAGTTCTGAAAACATATTTAGATATTATCACTAACTTATGTAACACTTACAGAGAGCATGGCAAGTAGTATGGAAAGGGAGCTAATTTTTGTTTGTATAGCTGACAGAATCACGTAACTATATGTTTGCCCATGGCCTGTTTGCATGCTGATTCCTGTCCCCGTAATTTTAATGTAATTATGTAGAATCTTCACCATGACTCACATAGGAAACTTCAAAGACAATGAAGTTCATTCATTTGTGCACCATGTATTTCCCAAATTTAAACAGGAAAGTTATCATCACAGCATCCCCCAAGGGGGAAGCCCAAGTGATAACAGTTGCCTTCCCTTTCCCAGTAAGTACTGCTCAGAGTATTGAGTAACTTTCTTATGGACATTCCAGAGAGGGTAATATATAACCTATGCCTTCACAGAAGGCAAAGAAATCCTTGATGGCATCCTATAATGTATTTCGGCTGAACACAGTCAACTCATTCTTAAACATATTTACTTTGGGGTAACAGAGACATCTCATAGCCTGTAACAGCAGTTTCATATAAATACCTGTTTTTCAGGAGAGCTTTTCCTGAGGTACTGGAGGTAATGCTTCCTGTAACACTGTTTCTCTCTCTGCTGTTTTCATTCCCCCTAAATGTCTGAACACTGATTCCTGATCTTCTGGCTGGTATTTCTTCTAAATAAATAGAAGAAGGAATAGTACTCTGGGGCTGGCAGGTATAAAGCTGTGTTCTTTGAGAAAAACCCTGTCATTCAGGTTTTTGATCCTCAGGATGAAGGGGCCTGGGCATTCTGCAGAAGAAGTAGCCATATTGGGTGACATAGTTTAGTGCGTGGTGTCCCTGCTCATGGCAAGGGGGGGTTGGAACTAGATGATCTTAAGGTCCTTTCCAACCCAAACCATTCTATGATTCTATATGGGCTGGCCAGGAGCTTACTGTGAGAAGTTTGAAGAAAACTCTGGCTGTACTCACTGGAGAATGAAAAGATTTTTGCTGCAGTGCTGAGTGGATCTTACTATTCAAGAATATAAGAATTCTTATTTTTTTTCTTCTGGCCCCTGTCCCACCAGTGCCTTGAGGAGTTACGTTCAGAATTTTATTTGGTTTTCCTCGTTACTGACAGGAAGGGGAATTTTTATTTTTTAATCAGCAAAAAAGAGAGAATGTCCACCTTCACAAGACATCAAGAAATCAGGTTGCAGATCCCGAAGATCTCAGCAGTGCTACGCGTACACCTGTAACTCACCAGTGATGTGATGTTCTCAGATAGGTGTCAAACTTTAAAGACAGAGCTGCTGACACCTAAGTTTAAAAGGCATCTTCGCTCCCTGAACTACCTCACGTCTTGTCTGTCCCTACTTTCACCCTGAATCCCACTGCAGTTCTGTTGGCTCAAAGGAGGCCACAGCTGGTGCAAATTTCCAGCAAGCAAGGAATAGAGAGGCACTGGGGGTAAGTATGGGCTATGCTTGTGTGTACAGGAAAGACTGCATCCCATCTTTGCTTGGAGGCCTTGAAAACATATTAATGGCAAAATTAATGCTTGTCCAACTCCTGCACAGACCAATGTATGTAACTTTATTGAACATATTAATTATAAACATAATTCCAGTTACTGACTGTTTAGAAATAATAAGTTCAATGAAACTCATTCCAATAAAATATCTCTGTCTAGCATTTGGCATCTATTTTCTCTGCAGATTATGCATATATTACCCACAGAAAGCCCACCTGAATACTGTTCTTCTAAAAGATGACAAAGTTAAGCATTCAGGATTTAGGAAATCCCAGCATTAAGGCTTCCTGTGCAACCTTATTTCGACCTCTGTTGTACATATGCATTGCCCTCATGTATGGTGACACAGTCACACAGAGGTTTCTTCTCAGAAGACTTCTGCCTCATTCAGTTACTTAGGAAGGACAGTGCCCTGTAGATGTTTAATATTTCATTTTCCCTTGTTCAATACACTGTTGCCTAATGCGTTATTCATCTAACACTATTCAAGTCTGCTCTGAAAAAAGAATGTAAAATTTCCTTAAGGGCTTTCTGTGGTGCTTACCGTAATAGTGCTACAGTGGTACACAAATGTTAATGAATCATTTCAGAGATCAAGAAGAGAGGCACAGATATTCAAATTCGGTAAGCAATTTCAAATGTTTGCAACCTGTTCCTTATAATTATTTAGTATTGTATTTCCAGAGCTTGTCTTCCATTAACTGCAGCTGCAGCTGTGAGCATTCAGCATTTCTGCAACATGGTTGTGCAGCCTCAAGTCAGAAAACCAGGAAATAAAACAGTGGCCAGACCTGGAAAGTCACCTGGAAATCACCTAGATAGGGCTGCCTCCTGAAATAAGCCAGGTTTACAAAACTGGTCTGAACCAACCCTGAATTGAATCTCTTGTCATAAAGATTACAGTCTGGGCTTGAGAAAAGTTTTGTCAAAACTGGAATGTGTGTAAGGGTGTCTTGATCTTGATGGATAGGCATTTTGTGACAAAAACATTGCATAGAAAAATTTCCAAACAGCTTCTGTTGCAGTAAAGACACACCAGGAAACCAAATTAAGGTTGCCCCAGCAACGTTCAGGTTTTGGTATTTCTTAGTTTTTTGAGTACATCATTAATAATCATCTTTTACCAGTGTATGTGTGCCATCTAGTTCTGTATCAGTGAATGCAGGCATGTTCATACCTAGACATGCACATAGACATAGATGTGCTTCGACACAGTGCTACATAGACTGTCAGTACTGTTACTTTCATTTGTGAACAGTGATTACGCAAGATAGAAATAATATATAAACAAACAGATAACCTGCCACTTCTGACGTTTATTTTAAACAATGACTTGAAACTGCCTGAAGCTTTAGCTTACAGTGAAGGATCTGTTTGTTGGTGATATATAGCTATAAACAACTATAAAGACAATAAATAAATTTCCAAAATATTCCTGTATTCATTGTTGTTGCTGTATTATTTACATCTCTTGACAGGTTTCTGATTCATTCAGGAAGGATATGATGCAGGGGGGTGGTAGGAGATAGGCAAGACTTTGTAATGGGAGTAGGCTATACTTTTACCATAGATGTTATTCAGAAAGAATTTTAATAAAACCGCCAATTGTATTACATCAGCGCATCCTCTTAAATCCCATGGAGATTTTCCTAAACAGAGCTAAGCCATTTGCCTCAAACATCTTATCTATTTCTGTCACTACACAAATCCCCGAAATATTTCAGTCACTGCAAGGCCAAATGAAATGGTAAATTACCTTGTATACTGAAGGGAAAACTGTTGAATAGCGCAGGGTTTGGATCAAAGGCTACTGGGATTGAAGACAACTGCAGGAAAACCAGAATTATAAGCAGGATATATATCATCCCCATTCAGCAATTACATTATAGCCTATTGGTAACATTCCTTTATACTTCTCTTTGCTTTTCATTTGTCTGATGAGACATTCTGCTATTTTCCTAAGAGCATGTTGAAAGAGAACTGACAAAGAATGGCCTCACCTATTATTCTTTGTAATGGAAGTGTTTGCAGACAGGTCACCAGAGGCTACTGCAGCTTCTGGAAAAGCTGACGATAATACAATGAAAGCATTTCTGAAACCTAAGGCTGCCACTACTGTACTTTTACTTCTCTATTTTAGTGTCAAATGCTTTTCTTAGTGCCCCTTAGCTAATTCTGGAAACAGGGACTTTTTATTAGACAAATGGTTTAACCTGGGAATAAAGCTAGCAGCAACAGGGGACAAACCCAAGTGGATCTGATAGAGTTCAAATTCACTTACAAACTTATTCATAAAATTGTACAATGAAGGACAAATCCAAAGAACAATTAGCTTCTGCTACTACATGAATTATCTTTCTAACAAAACCACCAGAGCATTAGCTGTGATCCCAGGAACTGACAATTTATAATGATGACATCAGCCTACAAAGGGAAAGCAGAAAGAAATGCATAGAAAGTATTATTATCCTCCCTTATTTGCTAGGATTATTATTTGTGGCTTGTGGTGCCATCACACTTGTGACACAGACATTCAGTTGTAAGCTTTGCCACTGGCTTTTTTTAAAGACAGCCTTATAGGGAAAAGACATAAGGATTCTATTTTTAGCAAAAAACCTGAGTTTTGTGGGTTTTCCACAACCTTTATTGGCAATTCTGAAGTTTAAGGACAAGTCAGAAAAAAGACATCTTTATTAATGGAAAGCAGACTCCAGAACACATACCTGTAATTCTCATGTCCTTTTAAAGCACCTGTGGTTGCATATTATTAAATACTGAAGGGACATTTCAGTCATAAAAGGCTGATTGATCTTTCAAATTTGACCTTATTTACACAAGTGAACAGGTTGCTGGCAACTCAGAGTAAAACTTGCTGTGCTCTCAAATCACACAGGACACCTTCAAGAAAAGACTGGCCATACACCCTGCTGTATGCCGGCAGGTGCACATCATTAGCACAACCCCATCCCAAGGGTTTGGTCTTGGAAGAGGATCCAGTGCTCTGAACTCAAAAATCAAAACTGCCTCGATACCACACTAGTGCTGGCATGAACATATCTTGCCCCTGACAGCCTTCAGGACAACTCCAAGTCAACCTTTCTCACACTGAACACCTCCTTCTCCCTTTCTCATTTCTCCACCCTCCCCCTTGACCCACCAGCACCGGCCCCTGCACTGCCCTCCTCCTCTATAACGCAGAGAATTTGGGATCTTCCCCCTCACGTCAGGAGGGTATGTCCTTCCGACCCAGTCAGCCCCCCACCTGGCTTGGTGCAATGCCCCTCCTCAGGATAAATACATGCTTCTGTTCTGACTGCTGGTCCTGTAACAGAATTGCTCACTGTTTGCCAGGGACAGGTGTTGCACTGCTTGCACCTTAAGAGCAAGCAGCATGGGCAAGATGCCTGATTGAACACACGTGTCTGCTTAGCATCTAGATTTTAAGATACTGCTACAGCTGCACTAGCAGAAATGTGTATATTCCTGTGAACTGACTGTAGCGCATGGATTCAGAAAACTCCTTGCTAGGCTTTTTTAAGAGGCCGACATATTTACATGCCTCCAAGAAGGAAGTTCAAAAAATTAAAATAGTTTTCTATCATACAAAGATGACAATAATACCATTCTTTTTTCCTGTTCTGAATCAAAACTTGTGCTCAGGAGGATGGGGAATGGAGTCTTCATCTCTCTGGTTTTGGAACTGACACCAAAACGCAGTTATATGGGTTGGGCACATTTTTCTCCTGAAAGAGGTCAGAAGGGTGAAATCCTAATTTCCTCTGCCTTCCCTGTGGATGAAGGCCACAGCATATTTCTGCTGAGCAGCACTGTCAATGTTTATACTTTTCTTGGGAAATGTCTTTCTTTCTCTTCTTTAAACAATTTATGATGTTTTCTGGAAAGCAAGGGCAGCAGCAGTACATTCAGACCCACTTGAAAAACCAGAGGTTCACACCCACCTCTGAATGGAAGTTTTCCAGTTGACAGTTTTGAACCAAAGTCGAAGAGTGAGTTCTAACCCTAAGTTTGGGTTTGTTCAGTTTATAGTTGTTTGGAAATCAGTGGCAGTCTCTCATCAAATAGAACCTGAGTAGCAGATGAGGATGAGGAAGAGATGTGACTTCCATATAATCTGTTTGCAGGTGTACATACACACACTCTTTTACAGATATGTGGCTCCAACTGCAACATCCCAGGTACAGTGCCCAAGGACTGCTCCTGATCTGTGCAGGTTGAGAGAAGGAAAGAGGCAGGTCTGGTGCTGCAATGAGCACATATTCCCGGTCAGCAAGGATTGCCAGTGACCTCCCTTTTTCTGACATGGCAGGACTCTGCAGCTTTCCTGCCAGGGGGCTCTTTCTCAGTGCTGTAGCTGAGCCACAGTCCTGGAAAGCCATGCTGGTACTGTTAGAAAAGGCAAGAGTGTTGTTGCCAGGTACTGCTCAGAGTCACTTCAATCTGTTATGGAAAACACTGGTGTTTGAAAGAAAAAGCACACTGTACCTGTATGCAAAGAGCTAATTGAAGTTAGCAATAAAAGAAGGATTAGCTGATCTGTGTAGTATTTACTGAATTCTCCCAGCTACAGTATACAGTTTCCTTGAATTTAGTATCTTAATTACATCCACCATTTCTTTGGGCACAAAAAGAGAACACAAGACTGCTGTATTCCTTGGTGTGCAGGCTGCCGTCAGCTGCCACCTAACCCTTATAGTACAGAACAGTTCTTAGATATGGGAGAAATGATGACAGACATGATTAATACTAGAAGCTGTTCACTAGTTTCTGTCCTCTTGACAGAGGCTGTAGTAGCAGTGATCAGATTGGTGACAACTTGCCTTCATGATTTGCACAATCAAAATTCCCAAAATTATGGTGCAATCTACAAAAATTCTGGAAGGCCCATTTGGACCACTGATTTGTGATGTTACACATTTCTGATGTTGCCTTTGGCTTATCTGTTTTAAAATGAAAGCATTCTGTTTCAGTTTTATTTTCGATAAGATTGTTAGGAGTTAATACAACTGTTTTATCACTACAGGCTCTGAAACACTAGAACAAAATCTCAACCTGAATAGTTTTTCTACTGCCACCTCCTAGTCAAAGATTTCAAAGTTTGCAAAGCACTAATGAAACAGCCAAGACTCCCAACACTCCTTTGAGCTCAATAGGATTCACTCTTACTTCTTCTGATACTTCCTTTCCTCATGAAGAAGATGAGACACCACAGTTACAAGTAATTTGCCCAGATTTTGCAGCCCAGGACACTAGAACATTGTCTGGGAAGAAACATTGCCTAAAATGGCAGTGTCCTATGCTTCAAATACCATAACTCATACTCACTTGTCCATGAATTAACTGTAACTTATTCCTGATAATTACCACTTGCTCACAGGTTCTGAACTACAGACCTGTAGAACTAGGTATGACTCCGTCTCAGTTTATCCAAGCTGAGTTCCTCTCCACTTCACAATAAAGCACATACTGTTATTTTTAGACATCAACTGACAATGTAACTCAAACATTCTATCACTATACAGATGTCTTTAAAAATGGCTCTTCAACTATTTGATTAGTAACTGATGAATCTACCAAAAAATTAAAATAGATAAAAAAGCTGGACAAAACTGTTCAGGAACATCAAAAAGTAACAAAAGCAAGTCTCTCATCCAATTCACAGAGAGACATTTCTTTGGAAAAATAATAAAGCAGACTTGACAGTTTAGAAAGAAACAATTGCAGTTAAGAATTCAAAAATACAACAACAAAAATACAGCACAAGAACCAACTTGGCTAACACTAAGGCCATTAAATTAAACTTACACATTGCACAAAGATTATATTTCCACTGAGAGAAATACCTCTCTGCATCACTCTTGATGGAGAAAATCCCTCCCAAGTTAGATGTACCAGCTTAGACAGGAGACAGAAATTCTGCATCAGGAAATTAGCCAGGTAATTAAGTATTTGGCAACAAGAAAAAAAGCTACAGGCACAGATGGATTCCCAGCTGAGATTTTTAAGCTTTTGGAAGTAATATCTTCTCCTAAGCTGTTTAGAATCTTTAATGATGTTTTTAAGTCAAGGGCAGTTAAAACTGAACAAATCTGATTGAAATATTCTCACCTTTAATGAAGACAAACCAGTAAGTCTGTTGCCATTTGCCATGCTGTTTCAATATCAAAAATACCTTCAAATAATTTGGCAAACAGATCGCAAAACTGCATAAAGCTCTCGATTAGCAGAGATCAGGTTAGCTTCAGTACTGGCAAGTGGATAACATCTGGTAGCTTGTGGGCTGAGTCATTAAAGGAATGAAAGTGACATCATTAAATGTTGTAAAAGTTTTTGTTACAGTCAATGGGGATAACTATTATAAGCATGACAAATAATGTAGGAGAAGCAGATCTGAACAGTTAAATCAGTGAGATCAGGCCAGCCATTTTGCATGAAAGAAGAATTTGTACACTTTGGAAGGAATGTGTAGGCAACAGTGACCTCTCCCTTCCACCTCTGCTTTTCAGCCTGCTAGGAAAAGACAAGTATAGCAGATCCAGATAGCAATAAATGAGGAAATAGCAATAATTAGCTGCAGGTGGAGCAGGTAGGTTAAATTAAAGTTTTTGAAAAATCTACTGACAGATAGCTGACAGAAACTTTAGCACTGAAGAATATGCAAGCTGATTTTTTTAGAGGACTAGCAAAGGACATGAGTATGTCCATAACCCTGACATGGCTAAACTGCTCCGGATTGTTTTAGGCTGATGTTATCCGAGACACAAAATCACACTGATGACTAACTTACTGACTGACTGGCAAATACATCTTGGCTGGATGCAGCCAGTAATGTCTCCATGACCATATCTTTTGCCTATTCATATTCCCAAATATTTTTAAGAGACAAAAATAATTTTCCAAAGTGCAGAATTGGTGAAAGAAAATACAAACGTTTGGTAAGACACCAAGGACCCTCTGGTCACCTTGCTTTAACAAGCAAGAGAATGCATTTGTGGGATTTTCAAGATGTTCCCAGAATCTGTTAGAGGGAGCCAGGTAGGCAATAATGCTTAGATACCACCTCCTACTAACTTCAGACACATCATTTCTACTTATTTCATGAGTGACACAATTCACCACTAAGTTTACACAGCACATAACATAAAGACCCTAACTTCAGTTCTCCTGAACTCCTATCAGGTCAGATACAGATAGTTCACCTCTGGTATTCTGGTACAGAAAGTACTAAAATATTTCGTGTAGAACAGGCATTATTAACTGTCCAGAGGAGCCCAATGGAGTTAAGTGTCTAGATCCCACAAACTTTTCTGCCTTACTCCAATAAGCTCTAAAAATTCCATTAATTTGTACATTGAAAATTCCTTTGTTTTCCTAGGTTTGTTTAAAATTATGTTTCATTTCAAACCCTTCGGTTGAAATTCCACTCAAAGAGCTTCCCAGTCATTCTTTCAGCATTTTTAACAAGATTTAATGTTAAAACACAAACATTATATTAGTTACAGTTCAGAAATTTCCTAAAGAAAAGTATCAGCACCAACATAATGAACAATTTTTGTCAAAAATAGGAAATAAAAGCCTTAGAGTAAACTCTTTTGCCTTCTTCATTTGGTTGCAGTTTGTGGTTTTTTGCTTGCTTTTTCTTAAAAAACGTTCTGGGGATCAAGATGTAAGAGACAAAATCAGAAGGACAAACACAGGAACTCTTGGTTTTCACTTTGACCACAGGGTCCAGCAACCTCTTCAACAACTCCCAGTTCCCAAATAATACTAGGCTTCTTTTTGTCTGTGAATAGGAAAAAGCAGGCCTTCAAAGCACAAAAGAATTAACTGAAGGAAGGAAAGTCATCGGACTTTGAGAAATTACAAAAGCATTTATATAAATTTATTTTTAAAAAGCTGTTATTTCAAACCTCCAAGAAAGGGTAGAATTTGCAGGTCACATGCAGAGGCAAAGAGGTAATAATTAATTCTATGGAAGGTCTAAGGGCATAATTTCAAAACACAGCAGTGAGCTTAATAAGCCTGATACAAAAGACAAAAGTTAATTATATGAGCAAGTAGGGAAAGGCTTCTCCTAAGGAAATTCCCATCGTGTTTTGGTCCTCTAAATTGAAGGAGGGTGGCTTTTCTTGATGATTTTTTCCTGGTTGCAAAAGAAAATCGTTGAAAGTTATTAATTCAGAAGAAGCACGATTTCTTTTTTCAGGATAATTTACAGAGGTGTATCACTGGCTACTGGAGAGAATGTGGGTTGAAAGGTAACTTCATGCAGATATGGTAGACTCAACTGGAACATATGGACACTAATTGGATGTTTAAAATTATATAATATTGGATAAAAGGTGAAATTACCACTTCCTGCAGTAGTACTATAACAAGAATTGTGAGTATATGCCATAAAAAGAAATGCCTTTAGCATCAAAATGTGAGTAATAAGCCTAATTTTATTAATTCAGGTCAGTTATTGTGCGTATTTAAAACCTGGTTACATAGATGGCAACATCAAAGCTTTCTTCTATAGAAAAAAAAAAAAAAGTAGTAAAAAATTAGAGCCATACAGACTTCGTCCAATATTTTGATGAGACACTCACAAGTGGAGCTTTGTTGTGGACATGTGGAACTAGTTTGCATTAACAGAAGAAATATGTACAGTATGCCGAGAAGTGATCTATCCGGCAACTGAAAGAGCAGTGCATGTAAACACATGGAATATCATGATGAATTCCGTACTATCGAAACCTCTAAGCAAGTATTCAGGCACAGACTGAGCTGACTCAAAAAAAGTCATAGTCCAGGACTATGTTGGAGTATCCTAAACTAGACTGAAAATGGGCTGCCAAGAAGATACCAACCACCCCAAAAAAAATCTTCGAATATGATACATGTTACAAAGAAATTTTATTATTTTTTTAATGGTACAAGCAATAATATTTTTTTCTTTTGCTTCTGTCTTACAATTTTATTAAAGAATGTTGAAGATATAAGAAAGATGCAGGAAAAATAAAATGGTCAAATACTGAACAGACATCCATTTGAAAAATCCACTGTTGTTCTAAGACCAATGTTTCTTCTTTTTCCTCCGTGATACACAGCTTTGTCTTCTGAATAAAATTATTTGTGTTTATTTCACTTCTGACTGCCAATTTAGAGTGCACCCAAAGAATTCTAGCACATTCATCAGGCAGGATGTGTATTTCAGGCATCCCTTCAGCTTGTACTTTCTCAACTGAAATATTTCTAAGTGCTTATTCAATGTTTTCACCCTCTTAATCTCAAAAAATACTTTAAAATGTGGCAGAAGGTAACATGAAATGCAGAAGCAGATCAGAAGGAATTTTCCTGACAAAGTCATTGTCATTCACAGAGCCTAGTATGTTACCAAAAGGAGTTCATAAATGGAATAAATTGCTAGTAAATGCCCTTGTGATTCAAAGATGAAGATTTTAAAATTTAACTTTTGATTAAACCAGGATTCACAAGCCTCCGTTCTCACAAATCACAGTTGAGAGTGACGTGCGAGGGTTTTTTATATCTTTTTCTTATTTGTAGGCTTCATTAGGAAGAGTGGATTAGGAAAGACAGGAGCATCACAGGCACATCTCCATGCAGACAGCAAATGCTGCAGATGTGCAGGTTCTCTGCCTGGATGCCAGAAATACTCACGACCAGTCATAAACTTTACAGACCTCAACACAAACCACACCAGCTACCTTTTAAAACTTTTAAATAAGCACTGTGATTTTTAGTCACTAGTCCTTGGAGCACAAGAAGAGGCCCTGGAATTACTCACTATGCACCCTCATTATCCTAATTCAACCCTCTCTTTAAACTTTCCTCTTTTCATGCTAACACTGCTAAGCTTGTAATGATAAATACTCTGTACCTTACACCTCAGTGCTGCCTTGCATCTCCCTGAGCCGTAGCCTAAATCCGCTGCAACACCTGCAAGCCCCAGCTGCTTTTGGGATTTCAGGTTTGGTTTCTTCAGGTGATTCCCAGTGGTTAAGGATGACTCCTTTGGCTTGTGGCTGACTGCATGGACAGAGGCTGTGTGGCCCATTTTATTTTCTCTGGCTTGATACCAGTTTGTCTAAGAAGCTCCAGCAAATGAAGGCACACTTGATAGTGGTTTTGTCTTATCAGGAAAACTGGCACACAAAGATGTTTTTTTCTTTAGCTGATAAATACTGCCTACAGATATTAGCAAATTATTCAACAAAGCCAGTCCTCTGCGCTTCTCCACTCTTCTCTACTCTTCTCTGCCTCTCCTTTCTGCAGTGGTAGGCACTGCTTTCTTGCTTTCCATTAGGTGTTCAGCAGAAACACACGAAACGGTGTCTTAGTGTTCCAAGGGTAAGTTTCTTCTCCTGTCTCTAAGAGCACAGCCTGACTCCAAGGAGCCCTGGGGGGATCTGATGGCCAAACAGATCTGTTCTCTAGGGTTCTTACCTCTTTCCAAGTAGCTGACACCAGTCCTGATAATGGGCACAGGGATTCTTTTTTATTCAGGCCAGAAACATCCCAAGGAAGATCTGAATCACGGAGAGAGGTTTCCAGCAGGTGATTTTAGCTCTGCAGTCTCTCTCCATGATTGTAAGTGCCCAAAGGATCTTGGCTTAACATGCTGGAGGTCAACACATCTTTCCTTCCCTTCCCTTTCCAGCTCGTGAAGGACACTGACAGTAACCACACCCTACAAAGACCATCTCTCAGTTGAAGATCGTTTCCTTAATTCGTGAACCTGAATAGCAGCTGAGCAGGGAGAGATACATGTCCAGATGGACCATGATGTTCCCAGAGCCTGCAGTCCGCACTTGGGTTCTCTACCAAAAAGAAAGCCTCACACAGAGAAGATGTAGCTGTATCCAGAAAAACAAGCAAGGACGTGAAAAGAAAACCTCTTTTCACATAATGTCTCTTTTTTCTTTTTTCTTTTTTTTTTTTTTTTAATTCTTTTGTTTTTTTACAACCTCTCACACATAATAAACACACAGCATCTGGGATGTGAACAAGCTTGGACCTAAATTTGAGGTGTTTGTAGTGTGCCTTTACTATCAAGGCTGCAAAGAAATGTAGTGAGGAAACAGACAGTAAGTAACCTTGAAGATAAATTTTTTTTAGCCTTTATGCTATTCACCACTTTTCATATTTACTTGTAATACCCCAGAATCTATCACTAGTTGTCATAGCTACCAAGGGGGCAGATTTTCAAAGTTAAGTGCATGCCAACATCCATCCAGCAGAAAGATAGAATAGGTCTTAAATCTGTAGTTCTTTTCACCAAGAGTTAATGATTCAGTCAATTTGGGCATTGCAAGGTATGCAGACATTAAAAATATAAGGATTTAAAGAAAATAAGTTATGACAAGGCAATTTTAAAAATGTGCTTACAATCACCGATCCAACCCAAAGCAAACAAAAACAATAATTTCACAAAACTGAAGTCTATGCCACAAGAATGTACTGCTGGCTGGTGTTTTCAAAGGAATTCTATTGTTTAAAGTAGCTGACATTGCCAAAAGATACAATAATTTTATTACATTGGCTTAATGAGCAGTAAACTGCTCTGTGTACCATAAAATGGAGGAAAAATTTCAAAAGAAGCAAAATGCAGACTGAAACATCTCATCTGCATGCCTTGGCCATGAATCAGTCCAAAGGAAGTATTAAATATAGAAAATTACTTCAGTCTCAAAATTACCAAAATTTTATCAAAAGCACAACACCTAGCTTTTTGTTTCTGTTATAAATTAGCTATAGATAGCTGTAACAGGAAAAGTTTGGAAGTCTGTTCTTAAGGTAATTGCAGAAGGCATGTAAATTTAGACAGCTAGTCAGTGGAAAAAATGGAAGACATGATTAATCAACAGGGTTAGATAGAAAATTTCTTTACATATAATTGTAAGGAGCAACTCTGCTTTAATTGTAGCATTGAGAGAATATGTCTTTCAAATGCTAAATTATTCATCGTGTTAAATACTTGAATGATCTTTTCTTAAATCTTCATGTAGGTGGTAAAAATTCTACAGACAATACTTAAGGGAAGATACTGGAGGAAAAACTGTATGAAAAATGTAGAAGTCTCTTATCTGCCTAGACTGATAAATAGTAAATATGAAAAAGAGAAAAAATGAAAAGAAGGATAAAAGAAAAAAAACCCAAAACTTAAGGGAGAGCCATGATTTGAGAAGCCTGTTTCTTAGAACAATAGATAGTGAGTCATCATAATATAGAAAGAATTAGTCATTCTTTGCAATGCTACAGTACGTCCTCTTCATGAGTTATGCAGAAGATATGCAGAATATGGACTAGACTCTAAATCAGGACATAAATGGCTGATTTTTAACAAAGGTTCAGAGAACAATCAACCAAAGGCTGAAATCCCGTGCATTATAGAGTCTGTGTACTGCAGCATCAAGCTGTCCACAGAATACAAATTGGATTCAGGCAGGCAGCTCAGAGATGTGGTTAATCACAAAGCCTAACTCTGACATCTCACACAGGCAAAGTTACCCTGGATTATACCAAGAGACATTGCCAGAATGAAGATGACAAGAACAGGATTAGGCATTCCTTCAGAAACTAGTCAACTAACAGCTGACATCATCTATCAGGATTCCACCAGTTATCTGTTTTCCTGATGCTATTTTTATAGGCAAACAGAGCAAGATTGGGCCAAATAATCAAATCTTTTCTATGTGGGAAGTGGTTCAAATTAAAGAATATTAATCAGAAAAATTTGTTCTACACCAAAACATGAAACAGAATTATGCAAATATATTTACTTTGAGAATAAATACTCCAGATTTATTCTTGAATAACTTAATGTGGAACGCATATCAATGAAAGAATACGTTTTTTAAATCCATTTCTGAAGACAATTAAATTAAACTTGAATGAGACATTCCTATTATTCTCTTTCATAAACGCTCGGAAAAAAATGTATTTTAAATTTACATTTTACTCAAATCCTAGTAAACTTTCAATGTAAACAGAAATTGTGTATTTTTTCTGTTTAGCTTAACCTATTTCCAGAGGATACTGAATTAAAACAAACAAGCAACACTTCTAATGGAGAGATATATGGAATAGTTGTAAAGCAGTGGATCATCATGTTAACATATTTCTTCATTTCCACATGTGGAAAAGTCTTTGCTATCCAGAGACTGACAATGCTACCTACATTAATTCTGTAATAAGGACATTTGTACTCACTTGTAGTAACAGTATCATAAAAGTATGCCAACAAAACACAGGATCAAACAAAAACCAAAACATTCAAAAGAAGGATTGAGAGAAGTAATTCACTACTCTGTTAGTGAACAAAACCAGGTTTGTCTGGCTGTGGAATGCACATTACATCTTGCACTGAAGGCATAAGCTCAGTAAAATAACAATTAAAGAACAGTTGTGGATCCATAATGGACAAAGGACACCTCAGAGCCCCCTGTCTTCTCAGTGGAAGAAAGACAGTTTTCTTGTAGGAACGTGTTGAAAGCCTCTTGCCTTACTGAACTTTTACTGCCTCTGAAGGGTCCAGATTATTTCTTCTCATCACTCTGTTAGTGTGCCAGTGTCTTCTGTTTGTTTCCACTAGACTTAATGCAGTTAACAAACAAAAATGCAGCTTACTCCATCTGACCAGGAGTGCTTTTTCTAAATTATCTTTGTATTTATGGCATGCTCAGGTTTATGCTGTGATAGGTGTCTGTTCCAAAATATTTCTCTTGTTAAAGAAGAACCAAGTTAGCCAAAAGAACAGTTTATCTACATAAAGAAATTATAATTTATCTACATAAAGAAGTGATACCTAGAAATCCTGCCAAGTGAGAAAAAGGTCAGCTATTTAAGCAAGCAGTGAACAAGTACCTCCCTCCCCCACCCTCCAAGCCTGTTCAGATATATCATATGTGAACTGTAAGTCTCAAGAGGGACAAGTTAGCATTACCCTTATCTTGTTTAAGTTGACCCTTTCACAGCTAACATTTTCTGGGGTTTTTTTGGTTGTTTTTTGGGGGTTTTTTGGTTTTGGTTTTGGGGTTGGGTTTTTTTTTTTGGTGTTTTTTTTGGGGAGTTTTTTTTTTGTTGTTGTTCTTGTGTTGTTTTGGTTTTTTTAGTGGGTTTTGGATTTATTTTTTTGGGTTTTTGTGTCTTTTTATTGTTTTTAATGAGGGCTGTTTGTATGGTGATCATAATTTATTTGTATTTCCCAAAGTGATTTGTTTTCTAACTTAGTTTTTTCTACAAGCAAAATGCTTTGAATCTAAGGGATGGAAGGAGGGAGGGGGAGGGAAGGAGTAAAATGCCCTTTCTTTTAAAAATGCATTTACTTGAATGAATTTATAATCACATAGTTCTTAAGAAGAGTTACAGTAAGATCCACATGAGAACCACCTTAGGATTTAGGCAGAACACCCAAGACACCACTGTTTGGGTTTGGGGCTTCAGCTCTGGACCTTCCAAGCTCAGGTACCAACAAAGCGTGCCTGGAGCTGTCCAGTGCCTCATCTGACTCCCACATTCTCAGCTACCTACAGCAGCAACCATATGGATGGCCAGAACTGCCTATCTATTTGGTGCCAAACTTAGCTGCTGACAAAGTAACAAGGATTCAAGAACAAGCTGTGTTTCTGCTGGAGTCCTCTGGGAGATGCACGTTACAGTAGGCACACCTAACCTTTGGCAACAAGTCACATTACAGTATCCTCTTACAGTATTTCTCCAGATCCTAATGCTTCTTGTATTTCTTGTTTTGCAGGAGAAAAGCTTACACAGGAAGGGTGGGGATTGCCTCCAGCCAGCTTCACAGCTAGCCTGGTGCTGACAGCACTTTCCTAGGAGAGAGATAGGAGATAAGGTTTTTGACAGCCTCAGGCTGACGAAGGCAAGTAACTCCTCTCTCTCCCTCTCTCTCCCTCTCTCTCTCTCTCTCTCGTTCCTAGGCAAACACTCCAACCACTCCACTATTTTCCTTAAAGCAAGCCCAGCTGCCGTCTTCCTCCCCCTCCAGCCCAGTTCTGAGTTCTTTCTAAACAGCCACTTGTCTCTTGATTCTGAGGACTGCCCCAGACTGCAAATCTCAGTGGAACAGAAGAACTAGGTGCTTGAAAAGCGTGCCTTGGCTCCCTGTATGGGTAGGATTTTCACCATGTTGCTTTTTGCAAACCTGCATGGTAGTTCCAGGGAGCAATTTGCTCAGCAGGCAGGCTGTGATTTTCTCCATGTGGCTTTTCCAAATGCCTGCTTCTCAGCATGAACCCTGTAGAGAGCTTATATATGTTACGTAAGGTCCTCGGCTGTTTTTCCCAGGATGGCCAATCTCCATTGCTGGGTGGATAAGGAGGTCACCATCCCATGTCTCTTGCCTCTCTGCCCATTTGTCAGGCTGCCACTGTGCATTTTTCCAAACCATGCTGTGTGATTGCAATTGTGCACCCTTCTCCATTAGAACTGAAGTTACATCAGCCTCTAGGTTGCTCAGCTAAATAAGAGGTGCTACAGGAGCTATCCTCAAGGCATTTGTGATCTTTTTTGAATCTCATGATCAGGAAAGTTTAAAGTATGTTCCTGAGTTCAAAGCTAAAAATGACATACGGAAAGAATCCTTTACAAATTAATCTTCTCCTCAGCCTGAATTTGATATGTCATATGTCTAAAAACACCACCCCAAAATAGTGATTATGCCAAATTGCAGTGATTTCATAGACTTCAGTGGACTTAATACTAATAAATACTAGTTCAGGTTTTCCCCTAGACAGTATGAAAATATTAGTTGGAGTGCTTTGTTGGAAACTAGTGAGACCTTTTGTGTGTGTGTATGAAACAAACATATGATTTTGAGATACTGAAGAATTAGATTAAATGAAATCCCTCATAGAAATGTTAGTGTCCGCTATGGTCAGGTTTGTGCTCCAGATTCAGTATCAAAATCAGTACTATGTACTCACTCCCAAAAGAGGGTGGCTGATAACTGAAATCAAAGTAGTAGTAATGGAGCTATTTACATGCTCTCTGATTGGGACTCCAAAATCTCATCAAATCAGGAGCAAATACAAAAAGCGAATCTGATCACTTCTATTTTAGGGTTTTTTTGATTTGTATTCAACATGCGGATATGGAAACATGTTGTTTTCTTTTTTAAAAACATGACTTGATTTTGTTGATTGTTGAAAATTAGCTTCATGAATATTTCAGTAAGGAAAAAGCATTTCATCAAGTATTCACAGACTTCGCAGAGCTAATACACAATTGACTTAAAATAACTTATGTTTACAAGGCTGTATTACATGGAAAAAGAGCAACTTGGTTGGTCCAAAGCAGGGTATTATTCATCCCAGATATCAAAGCAAAAGATCTCTAAACTTTCTGGAGGCAGTCGGAGTGCAGAACATTGCAAAGGGCATTCCTTACCAGGCTATGTAGTTTTAAGAGTAACGGATCTGGGTCAGATTCAGAACTTCTGAACTGAGTGCCTCTATTTTGCTTTCTGAATTCTCTTCAGCATTACAGTCAACGGACTACACAAAATCAGATGAAATGCTGAGAATTTTTATGGATTTAATAATACTGAAAATCAAAATCAATTCAGTATTTCTGATTAAATAGCCTGTATAGCCTGTAGCAAGATTTCCTTGGGAAATCTACAGGTTCTCAGTCACAACTTTGTGACTGAGAACCAGAACAAATTTGGCTACCAGCTATGATAAGTATGTACAAATATTCTTGTCTGACAAACTGGCTGGAAGCCCATTTAGTAAAAATTGTCACCATCTTCTTGATGATTTACAAAACACATGGTTAAAAAAATTTTGCTGGGTATGTTTGAGTTCATACAGCAAATCTAGAAGGCATACAGTTTTCACATACAAAGTGCTCTAGTGATGTACTTTCCGGTATTTTGAAGGCACATTTAATAAAAGCCATCAGTAACATATGTTTGCTAGGCTTTTTACTAAAGCAAGCCACCATCAAATCTACTGGGGAATTAACGCTGTAATGAGATTGCTTTGAGTCTTGTTATTAAAGGTGAAACTCAAAAAAATTATCTTAATCCTATGTGTAGTGTCTTGTAATCTAGTATTCCCCACATACACTCTGTATTTTCTGAGTGGCAATAAACAACACAGTTTCTATGAACATCAGCCACAGTGTAACTGCTGTGCTTACAAGTTTAACACTTTGGCTTATTCCTTTTAGATTTCACGGAAGAGAGGATGTCCAAGAAACATTTTGCTTATCTACAAAACACCATGGAAAGCCAGGGCAGAGACCCCACAGATCTAAAGAACTAAAGTAGTGGTAGTATTTAGGCTTGTGGCTTTGGAATTATGCTGCTGAAACTATATGTAAATATATATAATTACATTTCTATCATGTAAACCGTATTACCCAAAAGTGTGGCCATCTTAGTAGATAAACTGATCTTACAATTTTTGCCACCTTTTAAAAAAAATCTGTCTAGAAAGATATTCCATTGCCTCCTTCCACTTCCAACCTCCTGTTGGATGTACAACCCAAACTCCCTGGATAAATAAATTGAGCTTAAACCCAAGAATTATTTTAGTTCTAAGACACTAGTTCTAGAATAACCTTAAGCTACAGATAAATGTCAGTTCTTAATTAGCAGGTTATATTCTGTGATTCTATGATTCTATGATATGTGTATTATATGTCACTTTTCTGTGATAATTACAAAGACACTAGAATGAAGGCCAGCTGATCAATTACTAATGTTTTATATAGTATCTCTGCAATCCTAGCTTTGCCCATATAGAGTCTTTATGAAGAGTATGTCCTACAGACATTTATACACGCTTCTAAGCAAATGTTATCCTAGTTGATTTTATCTTCTGAAGTTTAAAATGCTTTCCATACTGAAGCCCTGCAAAGGCCTATTGATTGATTATCATTGGTGCGGCTGCCAATTAATACATTTAAATTCTTATATTTCTGACATTATATTGTGTCAGTTTTTCAATTTTCATCTTGGACTAAAACACACGATTTTTTCTTTTTTCTAATTGACTTTGAGAATGATTTTGTAGAAAAATCATTATTCCCAGTGCATATTTGGCAGAATGACAAACCAAAACAGTGCAGTACCCAAATACACTTCACAACTGGTATTAGATTGTGTAACATGAGCTCAGCTGGACTCAATAGCAGAGACAAGTAATTATCTCTCTCCTTCTCTCAGTACTCCCCCAAAATGAGGGAAAGTTCATGCAATCAGCAGTGACAATATAAAGTGGAGTCCCAGGTATACACACATGCTACCTGAGAAGATCAGACCTTTGCTATGTGTCAGCACAGATTTGCAATTAATGCTAATGTGAAGGTTTTCTGTACCAAAAGAATGCAATTAAACACTGAAACGGTGCTGATTTGAGATACTATTGACTAGTTTGTGTCACGAAACTCCCTAATGAAAATCAGTTTCTCTCATAGCAAGCGTTAAATGTTATCAATCAAAACCCAGTTCCCTATGGATGTGGACACCCTTTGAAATAATATGCTATCAGGATAAATAAGGACACTTCCATTTCTCAGCGTCAATGGAAAAACGCTCAAAGCTTTTGGCTGCCTGTTTATGAATTTTAATGAGGCCTGGATTTGTCTCATAAGGAGGCAGCCTCAGTTTTCAAAGTGATTCAGACAAGACAGTACTATATTAGAAAACAGTACAAAAGCAGGAGTGATAATATAATAAAGCACTTTGATGAAGCTATGTTGGGGAAGGCAAGACGGCTTATATAAAATTACCCCCACTGTTTCTCCTCCTAAACTACAAAATTACCAACTTTGGATCTTAGTTTCCAATGTCATTTTCACCTTTTGTTGCTAAATAGTTTGTGGTATGGAATGAACAGTAAAAATAGAGGCTGATTGTTACATTTTAGTCTCAGACGGAGGATGATTTGACACTTCCCAGCCACCAGACAATTATAGGGCAGACTCAAGTTAATTTTGGCTTTAGAAAATGTTTGCTTACTTGAATTACTTTAGCAGGGTATTCAAACCCAGAATATGATTTATCTTTAGCAGAATCTAATCCATTAGCAAGGCCTCTGAGGTTCCCCAACTAACCTCTACTCTTCAAGTCCCACAGACACATGCACACATCTATGTTCTGCAGCAGCCCCTCAATGCCTTTGTCCAAACCACAGCTGCAGATGGAGGGAAAAGCTGCCTTGGCTGGGCCTAGGATCCTAGTCTAGCCTCTTTTGCTTGCTGTATTTCTTACATTTCTTGTATTTCCTAGCTGTGGGCAGGCCTTTCTTATGTGCAAAATGGACAACATCACTATCCTGTTGCAATACTGATACGAGGCTCATTTCTCCAGCATCCTTGATTTCTTCCACAAGCCTGCCTCTGGGGCTCTTGAGAATCTGGGCTCTGGTGGTGTGGGCTCAGGAAGAAATAATGGGTTAAAAGAAAGTCAATATTTGCTGAACGGAAAAGGCTAGCTCCTGCTAAGTTTTTCACAGTCTAGTGAGTCATGCGGAATGAGAAAGGTCATGAGCACTGGACTCATTAAAATCTCGTTCCTTTAGGTGAATACTGTGGTGGCTACAGAAAACCAATGCTTAGACCAAAAAGCCAGCTCCCAAGTGGTCGCTCTCTGAGCACTGGATGAACTACTAAAGACCTAGGAGCTTGAGAGGATGAAGGGTATCTCTCCAGTTGCTGTAAGAAAAAGGCAGCCCAGAACGCCCAACAGGTTGAAAGACCAAACAGATTCCTCCCATTACTTCAGCTCCATCACTTCATCTCTCAGCACAAGCAGCTCCCCTCCATGCTGCCATGTTCCTGTCTCCCCTGCTGAAATGACATGACAATTCCTGTCTTGATGGTAGGGAACAGATCTGGGATTGTTAAAAATCTCTCAGGGAAGACCTTCATTTGCTCTCTCATCTGATTTTCCTAGGACTTTCTGTACTTATCTTCAGGATCTCTACTTTGCTTTCTGTAGACAGACCCTTAAATGCAACAGCAGATGGAAATCCCAAGCTTGTTGGAAGCCTATGTGAGTTTTCACATGAGTTTACGCATGTTTCTCAGTTCCTCCTTTGACCTTAATGCCAGGAACTTCTAAAAACACTCAACGTTCTGCAGAAATGTATTCAGAATAACATAAACTCAATGCTGATATTCTTCTTATCTTCTTTTCATGCCATTATACTAATTTTCTTCTACCTCCTTGTTTTATTCTCAGCTTTACCTACTGGATTGTTTTCTTCTTCAATCTTATTACAGGTTCTCATATTCCTTGTTCATGGGTCTTTCTTTTGCAGAAGTTCAAAACCATATCTGTTCTAATTTCTTTTATCTTTCATGTTCATTCAGCTCCCTTTTCCTTCAAACTGCTTACTTACACTGAAGTCTAGCTTTCACATTATTTTTAATTCCCCTCCATTTATGTTTAGTGCCACCTCCCAGCTGATCTTTTTCATCTTTGTTGCACTTCTCTCATCTCCCATACTTCTGCTTATTGTGAAATTTATAAGGGACAGCATTCTTAGCATAGCAAAGACACAAACGGAACTGTGCATCTGAAAAAAAATCAGTTCTTTATAACCAGGAATGATTAAGTATTGTCTTTGTATCCTTCAAAAAGGATTTGAAGTAGATAGGAAAAATTTGTTTCACTCCTAAACTCAACACAGGTTATTACTGTATGAGAGCACATGATATGTTATATTCATCACACTCAGTTAATGAGATCAGTTGATAGTAAAAAGCACATTTAGGAAGTGGTAAACGTGATACATAAAATGCTTTATCCTGGCATTTAAGCACTGCCACACCCAAAGAAAAATGTTTTCTGCCTTGCAATATGTTAACCTTAGCCCAGCAACAGAGCAGTTGTTAGCTGACTCTGTTTACTGTCTGGGCAGGTGATTACCACACCTATCTGTGAGGAGAGTCATTAACATTTCCCTGGAAGGGGCAAAAAATAGTTTGGAAGTCTGAAACTTTTACCTGATTTAGCATTAGGGCATTGTTACGGGCACATTTTGGATCATGACCAAAAAAGCACGATCTCCAAAATCCCTTCTACCATCTGTAAATGGAAAATAGCTATGTAAGGACCGACCGCAAAACCTCAGACTAAGTCATGCAGACGTGAAGCATCATAACCAGCTCTTGGCTGGACAATATCAAGTAAAAGAAACTTTGGATCTAATCAGTAGGTAGGTAGATTTTATTCTCTTTTCATTGCTGCTCACTTGCTTCTGTAACCACTGGGATCTCACGACCTACATTTGGATTCTGTCATAGAAATTATTTTATATTCTTCTGACTTAGCTTTTCTTACAGCAGTTATGGGATAACCGGCAAATGTGAAAGTCTTTGAAGGCTTTGGAACAATGAGTCTTTAAACACATTATAGTGCACCAGTTTTTCAGACAGATCACAACCCTACCACATTGCTTTGGGACATTTTAGGAGTAAACCTGGATTTCTTGCATTTGTGGTTTTCAGACAGTACTAATAGCCACATCTCTTCCACACTCTTAATTCCCATTGTTTTTTACATTACCCTGATGCCTAGGAGTCACAGTCATGGATTTCTGTCGTCTACGTGCTGACTTGGGAAGCACCCTGCAAGATAACCACTATTGGTGTCTCTGTAACCTGAGTGTAAGGAAACGTGCTCTGACCCCAGTCTTCCAGTGACGCTTTTTGTTGTCCATGAATGTATACTACAAAGTTTCATCTGTCAAGAAAGACCCCGTCCCTAAATGGATCAGACTGTAGAAATCACCCAGCTAAGCCACATGAAAAGGCTGCAAACTGGACCAGGGGAGAACTAGAATTTCTGTTTATATGAGAGCCTTTTACTCAGGATTACCAATCTTCTGACAAAAGGGCTGCTTAAGAATGCAGTAAGATTACAAAACCAGATAAGAACATACAAAGACTTGAAGCAGGGTTGTAAAGATAGTAGTATTTGTTAAAAAAACATGTTCTCATGCATCTCAGGGTACCTCATCTAAGGAGAAAAATAAAATCACTTAACAAGCATGTAAATTTGAAGCTCAGGTACTCCCTCAGAGGTCTGATGATGACACAGAAGTGACATTTATTGCCCAGAAGATGAACAAAATATTTCATATGCAAAATAGCAGATCAGTTCATTGAAATGCTCATGAGATTCAATACCTATTTTGCTAAGAAAGAAAGAAAATTTGTAGAATTAATGTAAAGACATGACCTTCCATGCCCAAGCCATGCATAGCGTTTGTGGCACCTGTGATATTAGAAGTTAAGCATTCCTGGGTCGCAGTCCCATAATGAGAATTGGAGACTTGTTTCCACTCACTGAAGAGTAAGCAGTGACAATAAGACTTCGACAGAAAGAAGTGCTTGAATGTCAAACAACTGTCAAGCTTTAACCTCATCAGGTGGGAATGAACTTCAAAATAGGAAAGCATAAAGCAGTACAAGCCCTAAAGCCACATTCCATGTCTTGAGATGGAAGTTACGAACCACAGAAATCCTGTGTCAGCAGATCTCAGATCATGGCAGGCATGCAGGGAATAAAGAGATTATCAAAACTGGGATGAGCTAAACCCATGATGTACAACCCTGCAAATAATCAACAGAGCTTTCAGCACTGGGGACAGATGTTTGAAATGCTTAACAGGAGCAAGAAGCCCTGCCTCTGCACGTTGAACCTCTTCCTGATGCATTCACAAGCACTTGATGAGGCAACTACAGCAGCAGTTTAATTTTCTTCTCCCAGAATTATGACTTTCTGCGCAAGCTGTTAGAGACCCTGCTCCTGATCTAGGTGAAATGCTCAGGTTTTGTCTTTTGAAATAAGCAGATATCTGGCAACTGCTTGAAATTTGTCTGATTTTCATACATACAAACACAGCAATTCTAAGCATTGCAGCTAAAAGTGAAAATGAGTATTTGTTACAGAGGATGTGAATTCACAGACTACTAGGTACCAATAAATCCAGTCTTACAGTATATTAGAAGAAAATAATGTGTTTAGTCAAGTGATCTATATCTTAATAAAAATACAGTGATTCGTATTTCCAGCCACTGCAAACAAATAATCTTAAAAACATCCTTTTAGGTACTGGGGAATCATACTCTTTTCAGCATCCCATTTTACTGATGAGAAAATGAAGACCACAGCTTCTTGCAAGAAGGCTTTGTCATAATTTACATGTGATCTCTGGCACTGAGAGGAATCCTTTAAGAGCCCTTTTCCAGCTGTAACTCCAATTAGCTTTACTCCTGCTTTGGGTGTACACAATTCTTTCAGAAACTCAAAATGGGAGCAGAAGTATTTAGGCTAAGGCTCAAATAATCAAATAAATCAAGAAATGAGCATACCTTCCTCTTGACAATGAAAATACAATTATACCCTTTTTTATTTTATGGGAATCTGAAAGTATTAAGCACTTCAGACCTCCATTTCTTAATAATTGTCATTAGGAGAATTCCTTTACACGGATAACAATGTCAAAACAGCAAACTTTACTGGCCTATAAAGTCTGTCTTCATTGCCAGTGGCAGTGAAGGCAGATTTTGTTTTAATTTGTCATATTGATTGCTGAGATTTTTTTTTAAGGATTTTTTTTTTTTTTTCTCAGATGCATAAAATTGCTCTGCATAAAGCCCTGAGTTGAGGTTTTGTTCTCTGCCTTGTAAGTTCTGACCCAACAGATTTTTTTCTTCTAATTTGGAAACAGTTTTGGCATGAAAAGCAAAGACCACATAAGCATGGGTCTTCTCCTAGATCTGATATTGAACTGTTTGTTTAGGTGCCCTGTGCCCACTTTACAGTACAGATTCTTACAGGAAACAGAGAAACTAGGAGAAATATTTCATTTCTCAGAAGGTTTGTACTTTTTATTTATGAAAGCTGACCTCACCATCAAAGGAATCTTTGGTCAACTTTTCCCCATCATGGTTATTCTCAGCATGAATAAAAAATGGACAGATTGAGAGATTTTGTGGGATCCCAGAGCATTAGGGAATTAGCAAGTACTCTTCTTGCATTTTACAGCAGTGTTAATAAAATATGTAATTGCCAGAGAAAACTTTGTCTTCTTTGTAATCAAAGGCAATTGAACATTATTTACTGCATGGTCAGTATGAGCCTTAATAATATGAATTATAATCACAAAAGAGCTTTTAGGTGAGTGGGAAATAACAGATTTTTTCTTCTTAAAAAACCCCAACAACTACACCCAGGAGCATAACAAACACAATGCCATTTTAGTGCATTTCCGGGAATACTAAATTAGAACAAAGCAGCACAAGTCAATATTAAAGCTCCATAACAAATTTATACATTTTAAAAAATCTCTGGGATTCAAGTTTGTACAAAGGCTACTGATTGACAGAGAAATAATAGAATTACTGCTGTATGCTAGAATACTGGCTATAGGAAATAATCATGCCATTCTCTTTTGTCAGTTCCACAGACATCCCAGTATAAATGACTCCTCTTGTGCTCCAAAATTAAAAAACAAAAATAAAAATATTCCCAAACCTGTTCCCTCTGTACAGGTGTTACCTCACTCCTAACCAGAGTGGTGGTCACACAATTAAGAAGAGAACATCACATGGTGCAGAAGAGCAGGGCTTAGAACTAATTTATCAAATTTTTTTAAAATGTGGGACTGTCATATGGGATATAAATGGCAAATAACATTCTAATGGGCACATCAAGACTGTTACCAAGAGCTCCATGAGTTTTTCCATCACACAGCTTCACTTGCTGCAATATTCCTTCTACAGACACCTTTCATTTTCCTAATCATTGTTGCATTTCAATGCAGAAACACACTCAAATTCAGCCAGCTTCATGTGGAGACAATCTAACATTTGTATTATGAAGTAAGCAGACCTGCAAGAAATTTGGTTTGACTTTATTAGACCTACAATTTGGCTTCTTTTTTTTTTTTTCCTATGTGATAGCATTATTATATGAAAATATTTTTCTTCTGCTGCTCTTAAAAATGATGTCCAGACTATTTTTCCAGTTCAGCCACTGACAGATCTTTCTCTCATCCCTTGATAAATGCTGCAACACACCTTCTACATTCATTCACAGCCTTTCTTTCTGACCTGTCCTTTTTTCTCACTGACTACACATCTGCTGCAGCTTTTCTTCCTCCCACACATCAGCCTAAGCTATGCTTGTCTCTTTGGGACATCCATGACCCATCCTCTCCCCATCCAAAACTGATGCTGACTCCTGCCTCCACAAAGCTGGCTACACCAGCCATCACTTTTCCAGTCAGTGCCATGCAGCTTTTCCAGGCATTGCTCTGAGATACGGAAGGAGTGCCCAAGGAAGGGGCAGAAGCTATCATCTCCTTTGTTAGGACGCTTGGTGAAATACTCAGGATGATTGTGTCCCTGCCATGCTGGTCACTACTGTCTTATATGTAGTCTCTTCTCCAGACACTGCTGACTTTCAAGAAATAGTGCTCAACACTGCAATACCCTGCAAAATTACCTCTGTGTTGCCTTGGTGCAGTGACTTTTGGCTGGTGGATGTCCACAGCCCCTGCGAACTGGTCAATGGCTCAATGTCCAACTGGAGACCCGTAACAAGTGGTGTCCTTCAGGGGTCAATGTTGGGATTGATCCTGTTCAACGTCTTTGTTGGCGACATGGACAGTGGGATTGAGTGCACCCTCAGCAAGTTTGCCGATGACACCGAGCTGTGTGGCTCGGTTGATACACTGGAGGGAAGGGATGGGATCCAGAGGGACTTGGACACGCTTGTGAGGTGGCCGATGCCAACCTCATGAAGTTTAACCAAGCCAAGTGCAAGGTCCTACACCTGGGTCGGGGCAATCCCAGGCACAGCTACGGGCTGGGCGGAGAAGAAATTCAGAGCAGCCCTCCGGAGAAGTGGTGTTGGTCAATGATAAACTTGGGGGTGTTGGTCCATGAGAAACTGAACATGAACCAGCTTCAGTGTGCGCTCGCAGCCCAGAAAGACAGCCATATGCTGGGCTGCATCAAAAGGAGTGTGACCAGCAGGTCAAAGGAGGTGATCCTGCCCCTCTGCTCTGCTCTCGTGAGACCCCACTTGGAGTATTGTGTAGAGTTCTGGTGTCCTCAACATAAGAAGGACATGGAGCTGCTGTAGCAAATCCAGAGGAGGGCCACAAGGATGATCAGGGGGCTGGAGCACCTCCCATATGAAGGCAGGCTTGAGAAAGCTGGGGCTGTTCAGCCTGGAGAAGAGAAGGCTGCGTGGAGACCTCACAGCAGCCTTCCGATATCTGAAGAGGGCCTATAGGGATGCTGGAGAGGGACTCTGCATTAGAGCCTGCAGTGGTAGGACAAGGGGTAATGGGTTCAGACTTAAACGGGAGAAGATCAGGTTAGATATAAGGAAGAAGTTCTTTACAGTGAGGGTGGTGAGGCACTGGAATGGGTTGCCCAAGGAAGCTGTGAATGCTCCATCCCTGGCAGTGTTCAAGGCCAGGTTGGACAGAGTCTTGGGTGACATGGTTTAGTGCGAAGCATCCCTGCCCATATCAGGGGGGTTGGAACCAAATGATCTTAAGGTCTTTTCCAACCCAAACTATTCTATGATTCTATGATTCTGTGATTCTTTGGTTCTATGTTGGCATTATCATATTAGCAAAATACCCAGAGCAGTGGGAGCAGCAATGTGCTGAGTTTAGAGCTTACTTTTTTAAATTCCAACTTTTTATTTCCTTTATTCTTACTAACATTTTAGAATCAAATAAAGCTGTTTTCTAAACCTGATGACACTAGGGACATGAGAGAGAACTTATGAAAGTCACTATTGGTATGCTACGTCCTGTACAGGGTACTCTAAGTGTGGTGTTTGCATAGGTCTTCCACAGTGACCAGATGAACAAAACCATGATGTACAGCCTATGTTTGTAAAATGTCACATAACCAAAAATTGTGTTCAAGGAGTTACATGATGGAAGCATGAAACACTATTGATAAAAAGCAAAAAAGCATGACTTTGATTAGTACATTAGTACTTCAAAGTGAAATCTTTCCCAAAAAAAGCCACCTATTTGACATGCAGGCATCAGGAGAGTTAAACAGCATCTTGTTAGAGGGAGACTAGCAATGAAGGCGCTAAATGGGACAAAGATCTTTACAGACCTTTAGTATCCAGCACTTACTAGAAATCCAGTAAGTGTCTCAATCAGCATACCTCCATGGTCAAACAGCAATTCACAGCCTGATGTTAATTATCCTGTCCTTTATATTAAATTCTACCTCAGTGACCTTGCTACTCTTCAAAGGAAATGTGAATAAGAAAAGGTTCTGCATTCCAAAAAAATTCATACACACACTGAAGTCTGAACACATTTTTAAAAATTCAAGTATAACTAAGTTGTGGCAAAGCCAATCATACATATTAAAGTGCAGTGTGTATTGCATATACTAAAGACCCTGCATTATCTAAGCACATAGCTAGAAACCAGCCTCTTGTCAGAGATGCTTCGACTAAGCACACGCATCCTAGGTGTTTTAATATTTCGTGGTGTAGGTTTTCACTCTTTAGGTTTCGATGTGTGAATTTAATTTTCAAAATAAATGTTTGTGGATTAGTTTCGGTCTGCAGACTACAATTTAGCGCATGGATGAAAATGAGACAGACTTAAATCTAATTCACACTATAAAATGCAGCTGGTTGTACTGAAGTACAGATGGGATGCACAGGCGTGGAGTTCATTGATGGTTACAAATATTCTGAACTATCTGAGCATTTCCAAAAGCAGTGAATGTAACACATATTAACTTTTCCTTTATGAATTCACATTTTATTTTTCAACATTCCATGCTGTAGAATGATGCTAGAAAAATCTCTTTTAAAATACAGCCTGTTTTGACTTGCCCAGCAAAACATTTCTTCTCCTTTCTAAACAGTCCATGTTGAAAAGAAATGATCGACCTGATTAAACTTACTTTTTTATACACACCATATATCAAGGCAATCCTGAGCTGAATTTTATGTTCCATAATCCTGTCCAGAAATGTTTTTGTTATGAAATAATAATAGGCCCCTTGAAATTCAAATCTATAACACATAATTGACACATTAACTCTAGACTGGTAAGAGGATATGTGGAAATATTTTCAGCTGCTATCAATTGTACATGGCTGGGCTTCTGAAACACTTAGCACACATGGATTGCTGATACATTTTCTGAATGGGATAGGCTTTGTAGATGATTATTTCTGTAAAGAGATATATTGTAGGTTTTTGCCTTCACTTTCCATAATGCACACAGTAATGTCTGGGAAAGTTAAACACCTTCTGTAAAGAAAGCAGACCATATAAAATAAATTGAAACTGTATATTAATCCCATTTTACATCGGCAGTGACATTGCTTTATATATCAAGAACACAGGATGCACAAATATTTTCTCATTTGGCTCCTGAGTTGAAGATGACATGACTGGAAAAAATTGCCTATACAACTAAAATTTCTTCTGAATAGTTGTGTGTATGATTCATGCCATTCTATTCAAAGCATAATTTTAGTCTACTTTCACTTGCCCTTGAAAAGCTTTTCAAGAGAATCTTGAGAAAGTCTAAAAGGGAAGGGAAAGACAGAATATAAGAAAAGAAAGAAAAATATGATCATCTTTGTCCCCACTGAGTTTAAAAAGGTACCAAAATAGTTTATTGAGGTTGTAGGCTGTATCCAGTAAGAAATGGGCTCCAGTGGAACTTAGCAAGAAATTTAGTGTCTGAATTTTAATCCTGAGAGCCTTCGTTGTCCAACTCTATTACATCTTAGTTACTTTCAGGGTACATCTTGAAAGCACAGAGCTTGTTACAGTGAGATAAAGTGGCCTGGTACAGGATGCAACCTGGCCACAGCTGCAGTGTCCACACTTAGAGTGGCACTCAATTTAGTGGCTCTTCTCCCAGCAGTGGACAGCCCTCTGCCACTTGTAGCACCATGAGGCTGTGCAGCTGTGGTCTGGGCTTGAGCTAAGCACCAAATGTCCACTCTTAAAAAGAGACCAAGGCTCAGTTTTCCCACAGTCAGCCAGTCCCAGAGCATGGTCACTAAAGGAAGAGAGGTTTTATGGTGAGATGAGAGATAGCCCTATCTTTCATTACAGCTGTGCCATGTCTTCTCTGAGACACATATCCCACACCACCTGTCAGAAGACCAAGGAGGTGCCTGTCATGTCAGTGGCTATTCAAGTTCCCTTGTACATGTATACGCACCTCTCATCAGTTAAGCCAGTGACTATTTCAACACATTTCATTGTCATGATGATGTATTCAGGAAAGGAAAGTTGAGTATTTCCAGCTTCTCTTACGTTAAAAATTAAGACCTAATCCTAATCAGTGTAAACTTACAACCTCTGCATCTTTATGCTTAAAGAATTGCTGAGCAAACTATTATGGTGATTTGTACCAATACTCTGGGTTAGGGCCTGCCTACTTCTCACATAGCATCAGTTAAGTCTCCAAAGAAAAGAGTCATTGGTGCTTGTACTCATGCTCTGGATGGTGTATACATTAAAACTGAGCTTTCACTAGCAAAAGATGTTTTTAAGGCTATTACTCTGCAAAGTACATATTAGAGATTTCTTACATATTCAGCATACTGTTGCACATCAGTTGTGTGAACTCTGCTGAGCAAATGAAATTTGTGTGATGTGATTTGACATCACAAAACTCATAACTTTGATTTTGTAAAAATACTTCAAAAGTCTGTAGCACGGGCACATAGAGCATAGGGAACCCATAAAACCCCTATTATCTTCCCTAAAGCAGATGTTTCTGTTGAGATGGTCCACAAGAAGACTCCTACAGGCTTTCCTGCATTCTGTTTCAAGCCTTGGCTCCTCCACTGATGGCTCTCAAGCAGAAAAGCAGATACACTGTTAATGTTAGTAGCAGATTTGTATGGTGAGCTTTCTTGTGTGTAGTAAGGTAGGATTGTGTGCTCTGCTTTAAGCATGTTCTTTGATGCATCTAGCATGGGATTATCATCTTCTAGTTACCATTACATCTTACCTTGTTGCCTTAGCCATTGGGTCCCATTCATGAAGAGGTTGTAAGTAGACTTTTCAAAATGTGGCATGTTTTCAGACCCTGGATATTTAAACTATTTGCAGTGTGGACAGAAAGCTAGATCATATACCTAAATCTGCTCTCTCAAAGTCAATTCTGATTAAACCAAGCTTTACTAGAACATGTAGATGACCTGCCTGCGACCTTGAGCTTCCAGTTCCTCTTCAGATAGATACACAGGTACGGAAAAAATGTTCCCAAAATCTTAAAAATATCTTAAGAAAATTCTTAAAAATCTTAAGAAATCTTAAAATGCTCCCAAAATTGTAAAAAGCATATGAAGAAGAAAGTACCTATTCCAAGACATTTTATAGACTGAAAGAAATTCACTTAGAAAGAAAATGTCTTCTCATCCATGCAGAAATTGAACTGCTGTGAATATCTCTATACTAAAAGGATGAGAGGTTCATCATTCTAGGACATAATCTGAAATCTCAGTTCTTGGTAGTCACAGAACATACTCTGCCTTCTATTTTTTCTTTTTATAACATTTCTCCTCAATTACTCTTTCCATGCTTCACCACGTTACCATGATGGCCTTTAAGCTCTTTAGCTCTTTAAGCAATAGAAGGAATAAAATCCAGCCTGCCATGACCATCTGAACTTTTTCCATTTTGAAGACTCTTCTTTCATGCTGCTCTCCTGAGTCTCTTCTAACAGGCCAGAGATGGGGCATATCATAACTGCTCATCTGGAGCTAAATGTATGCTCACAGTACCAGCCAGTCTACACATGCACGTTGATTGACTGGATCACTTCTGCCAACACTGTATCTTTGCAGAGAAAGCTCAAAACTATTCCAGTGACTCAAGTGTCTCTCTCTTCCCACCATCCCTCTCTCTTGTTTAGATATTAATTTCAATAGACATTATACGAAAACATCTTACAGACTTCTATTCCTCCAAAAATGGTAAAAATTGGCCAATACAATCAAAGTTCTTAAGCAAAAAGGAAGACAGAGAGACAAGTGGAGATTGCATAATCGTAATTTCCTCAGGAAACCATGTAAAAAACAGATTCCTGAGTCCTTAGATGTAATAATTACAGTCATTACCACATAATATGCATTTCCATTAGCATTAACTCACTGAATACAGATAACCTTTGGAATTTAAAGTGGATAACGCCCTTTTTGGTCATTTAAAAAAGAATTAAATCTGAGGCAATTAAGAGTCATTAAAGTAAATGATTCATGGAGACCCAGTTTTCAAATCTGAATGCCTAAGCTAGCAAAATTTCTGCATTTAGGTGTTTAACTAACATGCTAGATGATATTTACCACATATCCAACTGTGAGATGGTCTCTACTCTGCTGGAAATTTCATAAGCTAGATACCGTCTTGGTCTCCTTACTTTACACAAAACAGTTTTAATGACAGACTTGTAACATATCTGTATTGTTTTTTCTTACTACACAGATTCTCAGCCTGAGGGTGTTACATTTGTCTAGGTAGGCATAACTGTATTGCCTGCTTATACAAGGCACATAACAGATCAGTCAGAGAATACAATAATTTTTGTATGATCACAAGCAGTGGAGATACACTGAATAAATATTCCCTATTCAAAAACTAGTGAACTTCATATGAAGCTAGTAGGTGGCAATTTCAAAGCAAACAGGAGAAGATATTTCTTCATACAACATACACAAAATTCATGCAAGAATTTCAGCAGTTGAACTTCTTGCTACAGGAGGGTGAAGATGTTATCAGACAAACTAACAAAAGGACACAAAAGCACCAGTAATCTGCAAACCATAAATCACCTGGAGATGAAGGATTATTCCAAAAAAATGTCTCTTTATATCTTGGACATCTGCTGCTAGCCACCATTCCTTCTGTTTCTTTGTTTTGTGAAAAAACAAGATTTTATTCAGTATCATATATCGGTCAAGCATCCCAAATCCCTACACACTGCAGCAAAGTTGCGCTCTGCTCTCATGCCCTATGGTCAAGAATCAGGAGATTGCACCTAGGTAACTGTTCGTCATTACACAGTGGAAAATATTCAGACCACTGCTGTTGTCCAAATGCCAAATTTTAGCAAGCGAGCAGAGTCGGGGGAAAGAGACCTTTAGACTCAAAACAATTCTTACATTCTTTCAAGCTGAATTTTCAGTCTATGAAAGAGAGGCCCCAGTCTTCCTGCCATGCTGGCACCTGGAACATAAAATGCTGAGAACAAACCACAGCAGTTTTCAACATCACTTTTAATTAGATATTTTATAAGAAAAGAATACTTTTTATTGTTATTTATTTTCATTCTAATAGTTTTTGTATAATTTCTGTTGTTCTTTAGAGGTCTTGCCTTGTGTTAAGTATACTTCCATTTAAAAAATTTCATTTTGTAATTGCCGAAACCATAGCAGTCAGAAGGCATCAAAAGGATTTTTTCATCAGAACATATTTCATTCCTTAAATATGGCTTCACACAGCCCTTTTAAACTAATGCTTTATAAAGTAATCATCGGGAATGGATGCCAAGTAGGTTATATGTTTTCCTGGTGAAGGCCAACCTCCTATTTGCTCTGAAACAGAGGCCTCCTCTTTATATCTTGTTGCCCATTTCATAGAAAAAAATATATTTTCAAGAAAGTTCCCGTGCTGCTCCTATGTACCTAACATAAGACACTTTCCCAAATTAAATACATTTATGTTGTGCTTGTTTTGAAGCATGTTAGTTAAGAGTGCATTTATAAATATGAAGAACATCCTGTGCACATGGTTTGTTTGCACAAAGCATATTACGTTCAGGCAAATCAAGGTAGCACAACACAACACACTTCACAGGAAGAACCATCGAACTTCTCAGGTGAACTGCAATGAAAAATGCCATTTCAAATTGATGATGTATGTGCTTCAGGTGGATGGCCTGAAGCATAAGAAGTACCAAATAAAACAGATTTTGAAAATTTTAGAGTTCAATATTTCAGTTTTATCTGGAAACAATTTTTATAATTTCAAGTTAGTTTTAAATTAAAATTCATGTCAAAGAGAAAATTTCAGTTGAGTAAGAACTAATTTTGTTCTATTGTCCAGACACAGAACTGACATATTCATTATCTGCAGATCTCTGTTTGTAGCTAAAGTCAAAGTCGGTATTTGCATAAAATTCCATAAAACATACTTCATTAAAACCTGAATATTGCCAAGATAAACTTACAAGGCCGCACTAATACAACCATACTTAGAATTTACTTGCTTAAAAGTCTAAATCTTATCTAAGGTTTACTGATTTACCTAAAAGTAGGCCTACATAACTGTGCCTAGGAAAGGTACTTGTCCAAAAGGTATGTGACTTCATGGTTTCATCAAGTGTCTCTAATTTTAGAAATTCATACATGCCTGAAATTCAGAGCATATGAAATAATTTTAAGGTTTATTTAATACACACCTCAAGTCTACACCAGGCCAAACACAATTCATGTCGTGCACCTTTACGTTCAGAATATTGGTATTGTGTGAACCACACAAAGAAATGCAAATTAAAACACAAAGCCTTTAAGCTCACTAAATTCCCTTTTTCAAGAAAGAAACAATGCCTGTTTGCTGCCAAAGATTTAGAGACCAAATGGTGGAACCAGGCAGCTCCCCTAACCAGAGCGAGATGGTGAGAAACTCTTCTGCCAGTACAGAGAAAACGCTTTCTTCAGCTTATGCACCTCATTTGATCCTGAATGAGATATAAAAAACCCAATACGACAACAACAAAACCTAGAACTTTTTCTGTTCCTATGAAATAAGACAGAAGAACCTGAGATGTACCAGCAGCAGAAAAACTTGATGATCAGAAACAATCCTTCCATTTCCATTTCTGTACATAATGATTTCTTGCTTGACTAGATACCTTCATTGAGTATCTAAAACATGTTTTAACTTCAGAAAATGGATTATATATCAAACACATTTATGATAGTGCTGCTGGTTAATAGAAATACTTTTAAAATGCCATTTGTGTTCATTTTAATTGAATTCCAGCTCGATTCAAAAGCAATTTGACATCAACCATAAAGAATAATCACCAAGTGCCTTAGAATTGCACCACTGACCATTTTTAACATAAAAAGATACAAAATGATTAAATAAACATTCAGAGGTATTTTATAGGGGTTTTGTTAGCCTTACATATAGATCTGAAGGCTGTGTTCATTCATACGCTTTTCAAAATGTTTTTGTTCTTACCAAGCAATAGCAATTTAATGTTCTTTAAGAAACTAAAATTTTTACAAAAATTAAAAACATTTACAGCTAGTTGGCTTGCTTGTTGATGTAAATCAATCTACCTGGGGGGGAAAAAAATGCTTTGGACTACCTTAAATGCTTGTGATACGATCTTTTTCTTTCAGTAAAGGAAGAAACTAATTTTCAGAGAAGCCAGCACCATGCAGATTTGCTATTCTGTAGCTGCAATAAAATAATGTTGAATCTCCTATGTCTTAGACTGGTCTAAAATAGGGCTGTTATTTGGTAGGTTTTCTGATAACTGACTCTTCATAGATGAATCATAACATGATGCTGGAAACTTGGCAATTACATCAATGACTCTGCACCATGCATTGTACATGACCTGCATACTAAGGAAGAAGAGTACAAGTAGAAAGAAATGCTTTTTGCAGTTGCTGAAACTCACCTCATCTCATTATATCTATTGTGTGCACAGTCTGACTTGCTTAAAAGACAGATGTAAAAGTAGCAGCATCCTACAATCCAAACTCTACTTACTCTTACTGCTTGAGTTCCCATGAAATGCAAAAATAACGACTAAATATCCTGAGATACGCAGATGAAAAACTACAGAAAAAAAATAGCCTGAGACAGATTCAGATTTGCAGCAGTGTTCACAAGACATTGAAAAGATTCAAGCCAAAGTTTCAATTGTGTGAGAAAATGCAAGTGAAGTACCTAAGCAAAATTGGCCTGATTTTCAGACACTCAGCAGTTTGAGCTCCCATTTAGTTCACCTTTAAGATTACACAAAATAGACTGTTTGTATAATCTACAGCCTTGAAAGAAAGTCTCCTGTGATCTCTCATAAAAGAGTCTAGGCAGATAAATTTGAGTAACACAAAAGACATTGTCTTTCTTTCCTGAAAGTGCCATAAGCCCGATAGGTTTTCCAAACACATTGTTACAAGTACTTTGTCCTAAGAGGATGAAACTTTCTACAGTACTTTTCATGTTCATTTTTCCTTAAAGCATGTTTCTATTCAATGGCTTTCACCCAAGTTTTTCCAAATTACTTTCTGAAGTGATAAGGAATACTTGATGTAAATAGGAATAACGAATACTACACAGAAAACACAACAATGGCTGAGAACAGAGAAAACTGTCCAATCTGTTTCAAAGGAGAATTTCATTTTATTTCTAGCTAAAGAGAGGAATGTCTTGCTTCAACATGCTTTGCCTAAAAAGGGCCCAAGGTTTCTTGGTGTGCAATTATCTGCCTGAGACACGCAGTATGAAAGTATGTATATATAAAAACATGCACACACATGTCAACACACACACATATATGTATAGTATATTAGTGTATGCATGTCTGCTTCCCACTCAGTGTAGTTTATGGTTTGCCACTTCAAACATTTTTATTTTCACTCTTATTTCCACATTGTCGTTTAAGAAACAGAAGTCAGTCTTTGCAGCTGGGTCCATTGCAGACTCTGAAACTCAAGAGCTTTTTTCCATTTTGCCATCATTAAAAGACCTGTCATTAATTAAAGGGCTAGGAAATTATGACAATGTCTACTGCCTACACAGACCCTGGATAAGAGTTTGTTTCAACACTGTTAAATGTTCTCCCTTTGGACCCTTTCTTTTAAAGGGGAACTCCAGATTGGAAATGGAAGTGTGCAATGTCTCATCAAGGGAAGACCACATGTAAATACAAGAGACAGGGCCTGGGAGAGAGAGACATTGCCTTTTGTCTCCTGCTCTCCTGGCACTGCATGATTCCACAGGGCTCAAGGAGCAGCAGAGGAGTAACAAAAGGGACAGTGCTGAGGAAGCCAAGGCTGTGGCATAGGTGTCAGTGATTATGGGCTAATGTGCTGTAAAACCTCTTCCCATACAATGTCTGGGGCTATGGGTTTACCTCTGTCTTGTGAAGTGACATGGAGATTAAACACAGAAGGCATCTGGGCAGAAATCAGGTCAGTCTACAACTTGCCACCACCACAGCTAAGGTTCCCTTCTTATAGCATTGGCCACCACTCAAACCAGATCTATTCCCAAAGATCTAATCTTCATCATTTTACCAGCTGATAAAACTAAAAGAGACGTGTTAAGTGACTTGCCTAACAGATCCTAAATGTTATTTAACACAAAATAGCTAATGAATATTTAACTATTGACTGGCACCTTTCTTGCAGCAGCTGCAGAAAAAATAATTTCAGAATAGACTTTAAGTTAGAGCTTCCCACTGGGCTATGTGAGACAGATGTCAGTCTCTGCATCTCAACAGGCAGGAGAGGAACATAATCCCAGGCAGAGCAGGTCTCAGTATTGTGGTACTTTATAGTGGAAAGTGAAAGAGCCCAAGGGAATTTGGTTTTGATGAGGTAGAGAGGGGAAAGGCCTGTGGAAGGCAAACCCTTGCTTCCCTCTGTTCTGCCAAGGACATTCTCATCAGTGCAAGCACTACCACCCAGTGTTTTCTCTCTGCTAGCTCTGCTCTCAGACCTTGGAATATAATACGTGTAACTGACTTATATTAATCCTTACTGGAACACAGTAGAATGTTACAGTCTTATTTACTTTTAATAAATCCTTCATTAGGGCATATAAAGCCTGGATGACAGGTTAATGTTCAGAACTGCCTTGAGACCAGGATATTCTGTACCAAAACAACACCCAGCTTGCACAATCTACAGCTGTGAACTACAGATGGAATTAATACAGCTAGTATGTTGTTATTCATATAGTCACTTCAGAAGAAAATACTTCTAATGGCATGAATCCTTAGTGCTAGACAAAACGAATAAAATTTTCCCAATGACTACTTTCAATCTTTGATTAGAATATTAAAAAAAATTTAAGACTCAATTATTTATCTACCCATTATCTATTCATTCACCTAGTAGTATCTCAGTGTCACTGGTGGCGGATGTTATGGTTGGAGGCCATCTTGGGCAAAGCAATCACGAAATGAATGGATTCCCAATCCCTGCAGAAGTCAGAAAGAAGGTCAGCAAAACCTCTGTGTTAGGCTTCCAGAAGGCTGACTTTGGTCTGTTTAGGACTCTGGTTGGCAGAATTCCTTGGGAAACATTACTAAAGGACAAAGGAGTGCAGGAAGACTGGACACTCTTCAAGAATGAAATCCTTAAGGTGCAGGAGCAGGCAGTCCCTATGTGCTGAAAATCAAATCAGCAGGGAAGAGACCAGCTTAGCTGAACAGGGAGATATTGCTTGAACTCCAGGAAAAAAAAGGAGAATTTATCACCCTTGGAAGAAGGGACTGTCACACCATGAGGAGTACAAGGATGGTGTTAGGTTATGTAGAGAGAAAGTTAGAAAAGCAAAGGCACAGCTGGAACTAAATCTGGACACTCCGATAATAAAAAGTACTTTTACAAATATATTAGCAACAAAAGGAAGGCCAAGGAGACCTCCACCCTCTACTGGATACCAGGGGAAACCTAGTGACTGAGGAAAAGGCTGAAGTACTTAATGCTGCCTTTGCCTCAGTCTTTAATAGTCATACCAGCCACCATCAGGGTACTCAGTCCCCAGAGATGGATGGCAGAGATGGGGAACTGATTGAAGTTCCCATAATTCTGGAAGAAATGGTTAGCGACCTCCTTCTCCACTTAGAAGCATACAGGTCTATAGGGCTGCGTAGGTTACATCCAAAAGTGCTGAAGGAGCTGGCAGAGGAGCTTGCTAAGCCATCCTCCATCGCCTATCAGTCCTGGTCTAGTGAGCAGGTCCCAGAGGATGGCCAATGTGATGCCTCTACAAAAAGGGCAGGAAGGATGACTCTGGAAACTACAGGCCTGTCAGCCTGAGCTCTGCCAAGGCAGGTCATGGAGCAGATGATCCCAAGTGAGATCACACAGCACGTGTGGGAAAACGGAGGGGTCAGGCCTCGTCAGCACGGTTCATGAAGGGCAGGTCCTGCTTGACCAACCTGATCTCCTTCTACGGTAAGGTGACCTGCCTGGTTGATGAGGGAAAGGTTGTGGAATTGTCTGTTTGGACTCAAGTAAAGCATTTGACACTGTCTCCCACAGCGTTCTCCTGGAGAAACTGGCTGCTCACAGCCTGCATAGGTGGATTCTTCACTGGGTTGGAAACTGGCTGGATGGCGGAGCCCAGAGAGTGGTGGTAAATGGTGTCACATATAGTTGGTGACCGGCCACTAGTGGTGTCCCTCAGGGCTCGGTGATAGGGCCAGTGGTGTTTAATATCTTCATTGATGATCTGGATGAGGGCATTGAATGCACCCTCAGTAAATTCACAGACAACACCAAGCTGGGTGGGAGTGT
>NW_009930528.1:0-23051 GCF_000696875.1 Nestor notabilis
ATATATTTTAAAAAAAGCAGAATACTTTTGTTTGGTTTTACTGAATGATATCTCACCCCCGTTAGCATAATGCAAGCCAATAGCCAATGCTAAAGAAAATCCAAATGTGATTAGAAAAAAACTCCAGAAATAGTATTTGCAAGTATATGGTCCAATCAAGGAGAATCTACTTTGTCATTCAAACAACACATAGAAAATACAGATTTGATCTACGTAAGAATGACTCCAAAGAGCAGTCAACAGAAAGAAGACATTTCAACAATAAATAATTACAATCACTCATTATATATTTTTCTGAGGTGTCCAATAACCAAGTCTGTACAAGGTTATCTGGTGATCTTGCTTGAGCTTGATTTCATGAACATAAGGGTAAGATGCAGCCCAGGAGCACTTTTGGATGTCCCCTACCCTCAGAGAGTCATCAGGATCAGACTAGACCTAATCTGAAGTGCAGCTCCCTCATGATGCCCATTATATGGGCATGAGATCTTCATCACCAATTGACTTATATTATGAATCCACTCATATTGGTCCACACTACTTGCCAAAGCAGACATACCTGGAGATACACAAAACCATCCATGTACATCCATGCCAGGGGGGTTGGAACTAGGTGATCTTATCCTTTCCAACCCTAACTATTCTATGACTTTATGATCCAACTTGCAAATACCACTGGTTTTAAGGAAGCATTCCTTTGCAGTTAGAGACAAGCTAAAAATTGCTGTTGACAAAGTAACTGGGAAGATATTTTGCAAAAGAAAACTCCCAGACCCTCTGTTACAATTTTGCTAACACTGGATATTTGACACTAAAAATTTAATTTGACCATATAAGTTCACTATCATGCATCAATTATATTTAGGAGGCAATGACTCAGTAACCTACTCAAATAGATTTACCTCCTGCCTGCAAGGCTTAATTCTTAATAATGTAAATAGAAAAAAGCTGAGCTGTACTTCACTTGAATATTTTGACTTGCACTTTGGTGTGTGGGAAGATTTTAACCAAGCAGCTGCTAATGTAGTAAATAATGAAAACAAAAGTAAAATGCTAATTACGGCTTGGCAATTAAATAAAAACACTATAAAAAAGAAAACAGAAAAGCAGGGAAAGGCTTCCAAGAGAAAAGAGTTATCTTAGAAACAGAAAAAAGATACTAGAGGTGAAAAGTCTCATCAGAATACAGGTCCAAAATCTCAAAGTTTATCCTGGTCTGAAAGGGAGGACTCATATGGGAATTCAGCACTGCTCAATGGAATATGCCCTGTGGAATATAACACCTTTTTTATTAGTTATATACAAGATTAATTTCAGTTTGATATCTGATAGGTAACCTGGGCAGGGGTGAGGGGGGAAAGAAAGAAAAGAAAATTCAGAACTTCAATAGAGTATGAGTTAAAGTAGATCTCACTCATCACATCTTCAACAGAAGATAATGAAAGGACAAGCTTCAGTAGAACCTCCCGACAGCTTTTCCCTATTTGCATATCATTGAGCTTTGCTTGTAGTATAACGAAAAAACCCAACAAGTTGCTTAAAGAAAATTTTTGTGGTGGGGACAGGAAAGAAGTTGATTGTACTGCTAAAATATCTACACATTTCATGTACAGTGAAGCTGGGTGCACAGGGACATCTCCCTCTGACTTACTGATGTTTCCTGAGTTACAGTCAAAAACTTTTATCTGATTTTCCAGCAGAAAATGAGCAGACAAGCAGCATGTGCATGGGTATACATCTTCCTTCAGAGGTTTTTGCTATATAAAAGTGAGAAGCATTGCTTGCTGCTCAGGTACCCAAGCCAAGTTGCAATATTCACCTTCCATTCCTTATCAGCATTTTGAGCAGATTGCTAGCTGACCGTCAGCTTTGCTCCTGCTACAAATATGACTGACAAATACGACTGACAAATACAGAAAGAAAGAGAATATATATCAGTATTTGAAAGGTCTACCTTGTCAGAGAAGAGAGCACACTGACAGGCAATCACAGAGCGTTGTTACCTTTCAGGCAATGCATGGATAGATGAATGATGCTTCTAAGCTAGAGTACTCTTATAAGTTTGTAAAATGGCAGTAAGGCAATGTTTCTAGCTTGTGTTTCTAAAGACTATAGCTGAGAGGGGTACTAGTTCATGGCCCTCTAGAATCAATGAAAAAGAGTAGATGCTTCCACTTAGCTTGAAAGGACCACAGAACACTTCAAGATTAAAACATCTTTCTTGGGGTTTCTTAGTCTTTTTTTCAAAATACAGAAAATTCTTTTATTATCTGTGTTTCATTTATCCTTGTTCTTCAATAATAATGAAAAGGGTGTTTAAGGCTGGACAATAAACCAGCACAAATAGATGCCACAGAAAGAATGAAACGCGTCAGGATACATAGTCCCTTTTAAGCCTCTCAAATATCATCATTTTCTGAAAGAAGAAAAACCAAAAAAGCACGTGCAAATTAATTTTATTTTTAAATCCTTCATACATTTCTTTATGCAGCTCTAAATCACTTATTACAGGGATGCCCTCTCTAAATTGCTTTCCTCTCTGCTCCATTAAAACTAGAATTATATTTCTATGACAGATGTAATAAGGTATAGATATTAAGGTGAGAGAAAATAAAGCTTATGATTGTGCATGTATTGCCTTTTACTGAACATAATTAAAGGAATTATTTGCACATTTGATCAAGCTACAGTTTTGAGTGTTGATGGTGGAGGGTGGTAGGTTTGGCATTCTCCCAATGCAATTGCTGGGAGAACTATGGGGGCTTCATGTTGTCCCTCACTGCCATGCAGTCCCTCGTAGCGCAAGAAGCCTCTGTCTAATTCTGCAAATTAGCAGACTCTCTGCAAAATACACTCGTGATTCTCAGCCATACGGACAGATCAAAAGCGAAACTGTTGTAATCTCGCTGAATCAGGAAAAAGACAAGTATTGAAGCCATGAAGAACAACATGGTCATAACAAGTTTAGGTTAATCTGAAACACTTCAGACACTAGCTTAATGCTTTCAGTGAAGAAGTTAGACATTATTTTCAGTACTGCTAGCATAGCATAAACCGAGAAAAAGGAGTTAAATGTTCAGCTGTGAATAGGTGAACGATGCCCTTTTCTAGGCCACGCATGTAAAACAAAAGATTTGCATGAGTCCTTGTAGCATAGGCAGCTTCTTTAGCAAGGTATTTCACATACATCTTCTGCATCCTCCATCCCCTCCTGGGTGTGTGCATGAGTAATACTCTCTGAGACTGCTAATGTTTGCTTATAACTGTCTACTCCCAAATCTTTCATGTTTGTCTTTCATTGTAGATGAACTGTAGGAAACCAGGATGACAGCCAATACCATCTATTGGCACAGACCATGGTTGCACAGTATGTTGAAGAGAATAAGTTCAAGAGCAGCTATGGAAGTCCTAAGAGAGAAAGTGATATGCTGTTTGCTGCAGCAAGTGAAAAAATTGTTTCAGCATGTGTTTTTGTGACTGCCTCACTTCACAAGGTACGTAAACTGAAGAGATACAACAGTGTGTCATTTTGCCAAATAAGCAAAGCTGAAATAAAAACCATCCCTTATATCATGGGTTAGCAGAAACTCCAGATACACAGAGCTGTTTATCAGCCACGACTTCAAGAAATGAGATATGTTTCTTGTATGGCAATCAAAGTTGTGAAGAACTGAAGACTGAAGATCTTCATGCTGATGCTGCTTTTTAGATGCACAGGCAGCTCTAGGAAATGCAAGATAGATAGAAGTAGAAGGATTTCTTTTGCATTACATTTGAATTACTTTGATTCAAAAATATAAATCTCTGAGTAAAGTCAGAGGCTGTTCTGCTGCCTGAAGGTGGTGAAGACTTCATTAAAACTCCTACCAGGAAGCAGGTAGGATGTAATGCCGCACCGCTGCATAGGTAACAATAGGAAGCCATGCTCTGTGCCAGGCCAACAGAGCTTTGAATGAGGTTTTTGGCTGTGCCACAGCCTTGACACAGCAGTTTGACAATTTCAGCAACAGCAAAGAGAATGGAGGGAAGGTGCTTTGGTAAGCAAGAACTTTTAATTCATCTAGTTAGCAGAGAAATATCTACACTAAATGTCTCATTGTCTTGTGGCCACACACCTAACACACCACAGCAGAGGCAAGGTGGCAAAGGCACTGCATGCAGTTCCTGAGGAAACACATTACAGTATTTGGAGCTGCATTTTCAAGCATTGTTGACAACATTCGTGGGGACACTGGGGCTCCAGTCAGCCAGTAAAAGACTCACAGCTTTCTCTCCTTATTGACAGGAGCATTCACTGGCCCTACACCCTTAAACACTGGTCAGGTAAAACTTTTGTGCATTCCTTTCTTCCCTCTCTAGCGAAGCTTTAGAAGCAAGCATCCTTTTACAGATAAAGGGTTTCTAGACTTGAGACTAGACTGGATCACACTGTCCTTGAAAGCAACCATCAGCCTGAGAGGTAGCAGAATTTTCTCCTGTAGTGAGCAGAGTAGTCTGTTATCAGCTAAAGCATGTCTTCCTGCCTTGTTTGGAAACTTTTAAGTGAGGGGTATGCTACCTCCTCCTTGCGTGTTTACTCCCAAGGCAAATCTGCCTTCACTTGAAATTACTTCTAACTTGAATTGTGTTTCAGCTTACAGCCCCTGAAATTTAAAACACTCTTTTTGCCACCTAACGTGTATTAGTCAATTTAAAATGCAATTACTGTTCTTAGTCATAAAGGCAGGCCCCTAGTGAGAGTTCACAATGTCAATTAAGAATGCTGATCATACTGATATGTCATTGATCTTCTGAGATTTCCATCGTTGCAAACTAAGTCCTGAGAAGTCCATACATATCCTGCAATATGTATAAGTAAGCCTCTAATCCAGCTTCTCTGTTTCTCACTCTCTTGTGTTGGAAGAGTGTGGGAAATGCACGCAAACAAAATCTATCTCTCATCATAAGATCTTGTAATTAGAGAAAAAAACGTAGCTCAGATGCAAAGCATATCAATCTAGACATAAACTCTTCTTAGAAGATCTGCAATTTCCATCTTTCAGTTCTTTCCTGCAGGATTATTCCTCTTGTGATGGTACTCCTTTTAACGAAACCACATGGCCCCTTGCACCCTTTGACTTACTCCATTTAAGACTTTTTTCCTTAAGACTGGTTTTCTGTCCTGAGAGTTTTCTGTGATTTTCTTTAGAGAGATCACTGTCTGAAAATGAAGTGCCCTATAATGTCTGATACAAGAAATTCCTCAGAAAAATAAGTAACTGCATAGTACCTATGACAGATTTTCCTATGTTATTCTCCCCTCCAAATGGCATAGTAAAATCAAAAATTTCATAACTCTTTCCATACTAAAGCTAGCATCTCCTTCAAGACTGGATACAATACACCTTCACTGCTAAGTTTTCCCAAAGTCTGCTAAGTAGCAATGAATTTTTACTGTACCTAGCCCAATGTAGTATCTTGCAAAAGGCACTAAAAGGTTGGGAATGAGGAGGAGGGTTTAGGTTAACAGCATCAAGGTTGAAAAGTTACTCTCAGTGAATAGCAATGTGTCTGTCTCCAAATCATTGGCAACAGGAATAGTAGGATATTGAGCCTTAGATCATAAAAGATTTGAAGACTGCCATAGAGGCATCATCTGAAACTGCCCAGTGCTGTGACAGCTTGGCAAACCTTTCAGAGAGTCTGATCACCTTTAAGGCAACATCCCAAGAAAACTTGTCCACTTTACCACTTCTGCATAACCTATGTGAAACTGCAATTTGTTTAGCTTAGCCTGATAGTTGGACAGGCACACTGCTTCTGACTTGTTCGTTACTGACTTATTTTATTAACCCAAATGCAAAATTCAGGTGGTGAACTACACAAAATCAACCCTTTTCTTCCCAAAACCAACATACAAAACTGATATCCATACAGACCTAGATGTCCCCAAGTAGACACATAAAACAGAATACACAGAAGACACAATTACTACTTTTACCTTTTTTGTTGGATTAATGGGATCATGGTGAGCAAATGTTACATGTTGGCCAACAGCAAGTGTAATGACCACTGGCCTGAAGTGCAATCACACCCGGTAATTCCCAGGGAAGGCAAATTATTGATTTGTGACTAGTCATTCCTTTCAATTACAGGATACTTTTCCCTGGAAGATGCTTTTTTACTGATCTTTCAGGTGCAATGTGCCCTCCATTGCCCTGAGACTTTCAGATACTCTAATAAGATGAACTTTGTGAAAATAGCAATTACTGCGTGTTGGGGCTGAAGAAAGCCTTGGAAGAGATGCAGATGCCCAGACAGTAAGATTTTACTTAATATACTATGTAATCTTCCATCTGCCTGTCATGTGACCTTTAAAGTTCATAATTAATTTACAGTATTCTACCGTAAAAGATAACTTCTAATATGTGTTATCACCCTGTTGCTGAGTTACCACTTTCTGTCGCGTATGTTGTTGCCTGTGCCAACTTGTTAAATTAGATCTTTCTTAGAGTTTGCTGAAACTTGAGAAAATAAAAAAGATGTTCTATTTCTGAAGAGAGTTTTGTGTTACTGCAACTGCATACATACACCTGTTCTTTGAATAATTCATGTGTTTACCCAGGACTAAGATATAGAAGGGCAATATTGCAATAAAGAGAGCAGGACACAGGCAAAGTTTAAAGCCAGTAGACAACAAAGAGAAACGGTCCTGGGATAAACATATTTTTGTTTTGACATGTCCAAAGTGGACATAGACTGGGTGGATAATCAGAGACAGGTCAGGGCCCTGACAGAGCAGGGCTCAAATAAAGCTGCACAGCACATCAGGTCAGGATTTCTTGTGGATGCATGTTAGCCTGTGGCATTAATTAGGATAATCACATCATAACTGTTCCTAAGGGGAAACAGATAAAAGGAGTAACCATCAGGCCCTATTCTCTGCATGGCTTATATTAGGAAAGACAGACTTGAATATCAGGGTAAATTTTTAGGTCTACCCATTTTCCAAAGCCTTATATATCTTAAAACATAACCATGGAACAGGGGCAAGGAAGTAAAGCAGGAAGCTGTAAGTATCCATTAACTGAACCACTTGTGCAAATTGGAGGAAAAAGACCTTGGATTTTGAGCTGGACACCATAACCATGTCAGAAAGTGCAACTGAGTGTAAACATAAATGTGCAAAACATTCTTCCTTGAAGTTACAAGGACCCTGGGAGGCCTAGGTAACATCCTAAAATACCTCTTTGATAGCATCACCAGCACATTGAATTGGATTATGAAACTGCCATTTAACACCAAGAGGTTTGATAAACTTAGCACTATTGTTCTGTGCTGACTGATGAGCAGCTCAGTTTGCTGAACTTGGACTGTTCACAAATCTCAGAAGCAAAATATTTCCACATCACTTGCATAAATTACAACTGACTCATCACAATATTATTACTCACTTTAGTGTGTGGTTAATTCATTCTTTTTCTCTGCTCTCCTACATCTACCACAGTGGCTTCCCAGGAAGCTGAAAACTTTCCCTAGCATTTTATATCTTTTTTTTTTTTTTGGTTAAGTGCCTAATCCTATAAACAAAACCAAACCCCACAGTATCTGTTGCAAGATGTGAGTTTGTTATCAGGGTATGATACTTTATACAACTTTAGGTTTTAAGAATTGCCCAAGACAATATTTATCATGTCATCAGGCAATGAATGCTAAATACTCTTCCTTTAAAGTATGCCCTCCTTCATCCTCTCACCTTTATCTTTCTGAAGTACCACAAACTGACTCTTGACAGGGCTGGAGTATATTGATGGACAGAAGGAAGTTTATGTTTCTGGATTTCTCCTGTGTAGCGGAGTTGCTTTCTCTTCAACATGAAGTTTTCTTTCGTAATGGCTAGAAAGCAAGTTTTCATTATCTCCCTCCCCACACTTCAGATTTTTTTCCCAGATTTCACCACCATTTAAGATCTGGAAATTTTTGGATAGAGAACAGGTTTCTTTCCAAGTGTTATTTAATCCTCAAAACTGTAGATCATTTTTATGAGGGTCAGTTAGAAATCCCATAGGTTTTGAAACCTGTTAAAAATTATGGAGACACAGAAGGCTGGGTTGGAATGTGATCTTCAAGAACTTATCTGTTTTATTGCTTCCAAGGGGCTTGTCAGCTTCCTACTGAAACACAGTTCAGTAATTGAATAGTGAACATAAATGGGAAGGTAGGTTTTTATTAGCACTAAATGATCATGTTGATTGACATTAGGGATCCTCTTTATATAACTTCATTGACAAAAGCATATGCTGAAAAGCATCTCTATTTTCCAATATCACTTTTCAATATGTAATAAACCAATTCACTACACAGTATTAAGGTATCGTGTTACTGATCATTTGGAGTATGTCTCTATTCTAATTCCTTCTACCAGCCTCACCAAAAATCCATTTAAAAATATTTACTTAAATCTAATATCAAAAGTTACTTAGAATTATTTTGTCTGTGGTTCTAAGGTTTTCTGACTTAAACACTTCCCAGTAGGGCACTCCTGAGAAGAGCTTTCAGGGTCTATAAGCAAAGACATTTCATTAATTCCCATCACCCCCCTTCACACTCCTTATGGAAGTCCACAGTGATCCCTCCCACTTTCACAAGGAGGTTTCATATTTATGCTATAATTCTGAAAACCAAGCACGGACCAGCCTGAGGTGTGCAGCACCTCATCCTCTCACAAAAGAAATTGCTATCATGAGATAAATGGGTCCATAACAGACTGAATTGAAGGCGTATAATTTCAAAACCTTGTTAGGTGCTGATCTAATCCTCTCTAAGAGAGCTTTCAGTGATAAAATTTCTACCATTTCCTCCAAACAATCATTTTCAGAATATTACTGTTCCCTCCATACATTTTTTTCACCTATATAAAGCAGCCTTGTAGATATTTGTAATGTTATGTCTTCCCTCCTCCATTCCTACTATCTTCTGTTACCCTGCATGACTTTAATTTTCACTTTTTTTAGTCATTCTTGTATCTCCTGTTTTCTAAATCCTGGCTTTTTCTACTGGTGTCTCCAAATTCTCTGTAGTGTTTATTTTCTCTACATCAAATATCTTATCAGTCACATATGACTGAAAGGACTGTCTGAGTCCAGAGACAATAGATGTTTTGCAGTGTATTTCTTTGTAAGTTTTACCAAAGACTGGACAGCTAGAAATATTTGCCTTAGGTTCTTCAAGACAATATTGAAAAAGAAAAGCCAGAAGCCATCTGATCTCCTGACAAGAACTAAATTAAGAAAAATGCTTCCAAAAACCTTGGTCCAAGATTTCACAATTTTAATTATTCTTTGATGTTTCAGATTTCAGCTGCCTGGGTCAGTCACAGAGCCAGGTGGCCAGTGGAACTGAATACCTGCAGTTCCCAGGATCAAAATGAAACCAGAGGATAAAGTAGGAGCCCCTGATGCAAACCCCACAGGCAAGTACCAAATCCTTAAGTAGAACCTAGTGTACAGAAGACTACAGTAACACAGCGTGTAACTACTTAGTTCATTTGTTGCCTATGGCCAGAGATTAAGCATGAGATAAGCTAAAACAAGATAACCCAAAGAAAAAAAAAATAATGTCCTGCTTTGCATAAAACTGCATTATATCATTGGAACTACCAGAATCATAGAATATAATAAAAGTTACATAAAGGCAAGAGATTAATTTAAGCAAAAAAAGCCTGAAGCAGAAAGTAGTCCAGTGGTCACAGAACTTTTCCTATGTTCCACTATGTTTAGTTCCTTACAGTCTAAATGCTCAGATATAAAAAATAAAAATTAAAAATTACTGATGGGCCAATGGCCCGAAATGTGCATCATATACAAATTCATTTCTAAGATGTGCTTTATTAATTCAATAAATTTAGTTTCCAGGATAATAATAAAAATTTGATTGAGGTATAGTTTTTCTTCCCATGATGTACTTCTTTTTTTTAAAGCAGTGTTTAAGTATACATGAAAAAAAAGAGTTCTGGAAACTTTAAATCTCTGAAAATAGAGAAATCATGAAGTGCAATTGTGATGCATCTATTTGGATTTTATGAAGAATGCCATAGTTCCGTGAAAACTACTCTGAAAAGTCTCATATTTAATTTTTTATAAAATGGATGGCAGTTAAATACAAACATGACTTTTGCATTAAAAGCTCTCCGGGCTTTCTCTGACTGCATCACTTTTGAACACAACATAGTCATATAGTTCAGTCAGTAAAAAGATATGAGTAATAAGCTAGTTGTAGGAATATTAACACTCATGGCAGGCAACCTTCCCAAGGCTGAATTAGGCTAAGGTTTTGATTCAAAAGAAGAGCTGTTATACCTCTTGCTCACCTCCTGTTTAAATACAGCACTTTTCTGGTGGGATACATTACCATCTAGGGCCGATTTGTAAAGTGGATATAAGAAATTATGTACAGTCTAAACCATGACACTGTTATACATCTTACAGACTTTTAAGTAGTTTTCATTCACTACAGGGTCACTTATTTGCAAGGTCTTCTGCGTTCTTTGCCACTGAGCCGCTCAAATATTCAAAACCAAATGTGCAACCCCAGAGCACCCTGTAGCTAAGCATCTTGGCAAAGATAAGAATAGGGAGCCAATTGCTTCTGTCTGTGCTATTGATGTGCTGCTCTCTAAGATGCCTCAGGAAGCTGTGGGGTGAAAAAGAAAAAAATCTACAAACCTGAACAGGAGACCAATTCTTTTCTCTATATAGAGTTATCTGACAGAGTTATTTCCAGAAGAAAACAAAAGACTGTTTTTAGTTGAATCATGGCTTTTTTGTTGTAATTGATTATATCAGATAAGGTGCTTTTTACATCATGGCTTTGTTTCCTCTTTTCTCCAAAACCTGAGCTGTAGTTGCATGTTCTTCAGAATGACAGAGCTGGTGCTGTGACAAGTCTGTCTAAGCCTCAGAGAAATAGTTGAAATTAATAATGAAAAGTCTCAGAAACGGATGTCCAGTAGCTTAAAAAAAAAAAGACAGAATTAGAGGAATTGATGTGGAATGTGGAGAGTAAGATGGAACTGGAAGAAATGTCATAACAGTTGCTTATAACAGTTGGTGGGATGATTGCTTCTCTGACTTGTAAAAAATCAAGAGGAAAAAAGGAGACTAAAACAAAAGAGGAAAAAAATGTAAGGGAGGAAGAGTAAGCATTGGTAATCAAGAAGGGATAAAAATTATGCCTACGATTATTAATTGATACTCTTCTGGGAAAGAAACAGACATGGGCTTATTTAAACTTTGTGGAAGCTTTACGCTGCTAATTAATCTCTGGCACAGAAGAACAATGCTAGTAGTAAGAACAACAGAGATACAAGAGAGATTTATTGGAAGCGTCTCTGACTTCTATCCACTTTCTTTCATTTCCAAGTAAATTGTTAATTGTTAACGAAAGCATTTCTGGAGAAAGATAAATCTTTGACTTTTTTCCCCCAGAGTTCACTAAGAATTATTACACATTTACACAAAAGAAGCCCCAATGCACAGTCACTCACAGAAGCAAAAGTTACCTGTACGAAAAGGCCAAAAAGTACCAGTAACTGATGGCTGGACTGTTAAAATGTTTTTAACATTTTGGCAAATTACTTCTTTCTGTTACTCTTCCTACCCTGGTAAAGCCAAGACTGATCCACTGTTTTTATCACTTCCATAACAAATGTATCATTCTCACTCATGTGCTTATGAATATGTTATGAGTTGTAACTAAATGTAATTATGTAAATGATAGTCATTTGTTTGCTATACAGATTAATGTTCTGCTTCATCAGGATCCCAATATGGAGCAGCAGAAGTTTGAGCTTTGCAGCTGTGCCTCTGTGTGGTGCTGCTCACATCTAAAAATTAAAATGAAGATGAAATTTGTCTTTGTGTGAACAAAACAAACCATCTCTGTGTCACTTAGTACCTTATCTATTACTTTCTACAGGTAGCAGAATCAATCGCCTTTCCCAGGGGTGGTAGACTCCTGAGGAATAAGTTTATACACCTCCAGTGCTGTAATACAATATTAAAGTGTTAATTAGAATCCCAATAATGGTTTTGCTTTTTGTAATGATGCTTTTTAAAGCTAAGCTTCCTTTGTCAAACTGGGAACTGAACATGAAAAGTGAAGTTCTGCTGCACTGAGAAGATTTGAATAATAAAGTTTTATGAAAAATAGGTTTCCTGTCATATGAAAGTTTTTAGTAATTAACAGGTTTCCCATTTTGCATCAGAAGTAATCTGGGCACTTTTAAGGATGGGAGGAATGGTTAACAAAGAAAGCCTCTTCCAAAAAGTAAATATGTGCGTGCTTCATAAACTTGTATGCACATGTGCTTCTTTTTAAGACAAGAAACAGTAGAAGGTCTGTGTTGCTGGCTATTTTTCTTCCCTTTCTAGAAAGTTACCTTGAAAGGTTTTTCAGAAGTAGGCCACAATACTGCTGTCAGGCTGGCTGGTTCATAGGGAGTTCCAGATCTGACTAGTTCTCAAAGTTAGGTAGACTGTTTCTCTTATTTAAACCAATAACATTATATGCAGACTAAACACAGCTTCATGTTGTTACAGTATCAGTTCCAGTGTTCCTAACACAGTTGTGTCAAAGTGTTTATATTCAATTTTTTAATCATGTCTTTTGAATTATGCATGTGTCTACCTAATATAGAAGATGCAACATAAGTATCTCAGGGAAGAAGGGTAAAAAAAATATGCCAAAGAGACTTATTAAGGTAGCAGCTAGTTTGTTAGAAGTGAGGCCAGAAGATCTGCAATACTTTTTCAAAAGTTCCTTTTACTGACAGCATCAAACCTTTTGACTTGCTGTATAATCAGTACAGCACAGCAACGTGTCCTGGGTTCAGCTACAGCAGTCATTTTTCTCCTTCTTAGTAGCTGGTGCAGTGCTGTGTTTTTGACTTTCAGCCTGGGAACAACGCTGATAACACCCATGTTTTTAGTTGTTGCTCAGGAATGTTTACCCCAACCAAGGACTTTCTCAGTCTCATGCTCTGCCAGGGAGGAGGGGAAGCCGGGAGGAAGCAGAGGCAGGACACCTGATCCAAACTGGCCAAAGGGGTATTCCATACCACAGCACGTCATGCCCAGTATATAAACTGGGGGCAGTTACCCGGAAGGCCCAGATCGCTGCTCGGGTCAGGCTGGGTATCAGTTGGCAAGTGTTGAGCGGTTGTGTCCTCTCCCCTTGTTATTTCCCTTATTATTATTAGTGGTGGTAGTAGCGGTGGTTTTGTATTGTACCTTAGTTACTGGACTGTTCTTGTCTCAACCCGTGGGACTTGACACATATGGCACAACGAAAGCAGGAATAGACTGCCTATATGCTCTAATACTTTATTAGTAAACCCCCAATATTCAGAAAAAGGAAAATGCCTCTCAGGGTTCTTGCATTTAGGAACAATGAAAAAAAACCAAACCAAACCAAAACAAACAAACAAACAAACAAACAAAAAAACCCAAAACCGCTGCTGTTCTGCATTTCAGGTTCATGGTGTCATCCAAACTGCTTTCCACAGAATTTTAGCCATTCATTAATTGATCAGTTATTACACATGTAAGAAAACTGTTAACATTTTTCTGTTACTTTTTAAATTGCAGCTGTGGTTGGAAAACTGTGATATACAGAAGGACTAGTTAATAGATGTCATTAGGATCTCAGATCTCTGGTGGCACCTGGGGTACACTTGGTAATGTAGAATTAAACATGAGTCTAGATCCCCCCCTTGAATCCTCTTGGGCCATGAACATGTGTTTCCAGCTACTCAAGAGTAGCTTTAGAACAACCTTCACTCTCTTAGTGTTATGAAATTGTGTAGGAGCTCCAAGACAGCAGCCCATGTGTCCCTGAGAACCAGGCACTGATTTCTCATACTGACTTTATTAGGTCATCTCTCTCATTCTCAACACTAAAATTTCTATCTGCAAAATAGGAAACAGAAAAGGAATTTTGCAGATGGTGACCAGTATTCCTCACTGGTGACGTGGAAATACTTTCACACCTTAGAAATAGCCCTGCTTGTAAATTACTCAGAGCTTCTTAGGTGAATGGAAGATCTTAACCTGGCAAATAACTTCAGTAGTGCATTTTGTTCACAGTTATGATCCTTTCAAGTTTTACCCCCTTGAAGGAATACACCCAGGGTATTTGGAATCTTTAAAAATGCCACCCACAGCAGGAAGAAATGAGTTAAACATTTTTAACATATTCCTGATTGATTCATGAGGATTAACATGCATTATTTCATTACATACTTACACAGTGAAAATTAGAGGAGGGCAATTCATACAGCATGCTCCTCTTTTATAATTTAACAGAAAACATTCTTTATCCTCATTTTAATCTTCCTCTACTTCCACGCACAGAATGATAATCGCTGTATGGAAAGTCTGCCTCCAGCCAACTGAGATCCATTTCCCACAGTACTTGAACATCACAGAGAAGCATAATTGTATAGCCACAGTGACAGCAGACTTGACCTATTAGGATGCTCCATGAGTGCAACCAACTCAAATATTCATAAAGCTGCTAATTTATGGCAAGTACTTGTCTCCCATCAGGGTTTTTCCCTTTGATTACATGCAGATTCTAAGCATAATATGTCTTCCTGCAATGCAGAACTGTAAGAAATTAATATTTCAAAATTAATGTTTCAGAAAATATAAATAGGAAGAGGGAACAATACCATGGCTTTCCATCCATTTCCTAAAGCAAATCTTTTTCTAAGTTATTATTAACTGTATATGTAACTAAATACGGTTGAATATTTTGAGAATTTTTAACAACTAGATATTTCTCTATTGATTTTTCATCAAATTTTGGTTTTTGTATTAATTATGCTATTCAAAAAAATTTAATACTATTTTTTAACACCATTAGATGTCAAAGGTTTCCAGCTGTTATACAGTAATGTAATTTTCAATATGTCACTTATCTCACTACGTTTCAATATGTCACTTATCTCACTACAAAGAAAATATGCATTTCTTTCAGCAGACTGAAACAAACAGTGACAAGTAACAGAATAAAACCTAGAGCTCTAACTAAAGAGTTCTTGTAGCAATAAAAGCATTTTTTGTCAGAAGACTTCAGCTGAAACCATTTCAAAACAGTTCTAAGGGTTGACCTGAAGTCACTGGTTCCAGTCCTTTCCAGGTTAGGAATTAAGGAAGGTGCAATAGATATTGTAGACAAGAGGTAATCTATAGTGTGATCAACTTATGTTCAGATACAAATTCAAATATAATTTAACACAGTCTTTTTTAAAGTCAAAGAAAGAAAAAATACAAAGTAGCAGCATATTTGGCAGCAAAAGAGAATGCTAAATAGAAGGTGGTCATGCACTACAAGCATTGCACAAGCAACTATAAGATTGCAAGCCAGGTCTCTGCACTCTGTCTTGCCAATGTATCTCAGCCCTTCTCTAGAAGGCAAATCATATTGATGTTAAATCAGTCCTTGCCTGTTCAGTTAAAACTACTGGGTTTTGGTTGTTGTTTTTTTTTTCTTCCAAATCATAAAGAAAATTCTTGTTAGTATTTTGAATCTGTAAAGTATAAGACCTATTCCTCCAGATCAAAAGTCAGTGATACATCTAGAGGAGGCACCTAAGTTCTGCTGACCTTAGATATAATTGACTGCTTTGGTTTCATGTCAGGCTTGGGATCTGGTTCTCAAACTCAGGAGGCAGTCTGGAGAATAAGGCCTTCCTCACAGGGAAGTTCAGAAACCCACCTCATGAAGTTGGAAGTCTACATAATCCCTTAAAGAAACCCATCTGCATTTTTAGACTGCAGGGATGCTGAAGGGAAACAAGAGTTGAAAGTATTTGTGACACCAATTTAGAGAGTTCTGCCATTGCTGCCTTGTCTCAGAAAGGAGAAACATGTAGATGATGAGCTGAAAGTTAGAGAAAATTCTAGCCAGGAAGAAAAAACAAAACAAAACAAAAAAAAAGCAAAACAAAAAACAAAACAAAACAAACCCAGAAACACAAAAGCAACACAACAAAAACAAACAAACAAAAAAAACCCTAAACCACAAACAAACAAACAAAAAAAACCCCAAACCCACAAAAAACACCACAAATCCCCTAAAACAGAGTTCTGAGAAATTACAGAAACCAACAGAATTACCTTCTGACAATAATATTGTTGTCATGTGCCCTGGATCTCAGAACACATGTACATGGACCTTATTAAAAACTGTTCTTAATAGGGTGCTTACTGGTATTTGAAACTACAGGTATTATCTTCAGGTTGGTTAACATGAATATTATGCTTAGCCTAAAAATATAGTGTAAGAGCTTTAAAAAAAAAAAAAAAAAAAAATGACCAAAAGATGTTAACTCAGTTGCTGTGTCATACAATAGCTCAAATACACCACATGTACTGGTTAGAAGCAGACAGTGAAGGAAGCAAACTTCTGTGATTGTGTAATTAGAGCTACAACTGAAGCATTTCTCTAACCAGAGAATGGAGAAGTTGAAATGAGTACAAAATAAGTGTTAAATACAGGGAAAAGGCAAAAAACAACCTTAACACTCACTCAGAATTGCTATCCACTCTTGTGCATGCTACAGGTTCCTTTCCTTCCATGCTCAAACCACCACCAGAGCACACAATCTAGAAAATTTCATAGGCACTAATTTGAAAATAGGGACTTCTCTGTTCAAAGGTGTTTTAGTAGGTGATCTCTCTCTTCAAAGGCCAGGCAAGGAAAAAGACAGCCAGAATCTCATGTGTCACAGCATGTTAGGTCATTATAAACAAAAATGGAAGCAAATGATCACGGTGTAGAGAGATTCTAAATCTACTGTTAAATATATTTCAGCAGCTAGGGTCCTATCTCTCTCCACTGGGTCTAGCTGCCACCTCTCAGCCCCTCTTCTTGTTTAACTATGATACTTGCAACACAGCCAGCCACCATTAGCTAATTCCCCAGTAACTTCTGAACAGTTACCTTCTCCTTTAAACCTTGGTTTTGAACCTCTCAGCATGAGCTAGCCAAGAACAAGGGAAGAAGCACTCGGACATCCTTCTCCCCCTGCATCTAGCCTCAAAGAAGAGAGCTCTTTTCTCTAAAGGTTGACTCTGTTCCACTTTACACACAGGTAATTCTGCCAACACCCCATTCACTGGAACTGCTTGTGTGAAGAGCCCTTGTTTTCACTTGTTTGTTTATGCAGGAGGGGAGTTGATTTTGGCATATGTAAATGAAAGCCTGTGAGAGAAGGAGGAGGTAGATCTTTCAGATTAAATTTGCCAAGGGTGCAAGAATTTTCATTTTATCTATCAAGCTATCAATAAACGTTCATAAGCCCATTAACTGAAGCCCTAAGATCTTAGAAGTATCTAAATTCTCATAATTCAAGACTCTTACCTACTCTTCACTTCTTACATCTTAAAATTATTCCTAATGACAATATTTCCTTTCCTAGACAGCATTAAAGACTATATTACATGCCCCACAAAATATCACACAAACATTGATATACACAACAACTTCCTGAACAGAATTTCTTCTCCTTTAAAAAAAAAAAAAAAAAAAAAAAAAAAAAAAAAAAGGATTTTTTTACTCTTTCCAATAGCAGCATCTTCACTGTTCTGATTGCTATGGTCTCTTCATTATTACTATCTTCCTTTACTCCTCATTTTACCAAATTTGACCTGCAAAGTTATACTCACTTGAAATCATTGTAAAAACACTTTTCAGGAGTTTAAAAGTGACTGGAAAGAACACTCACTGCACAAAGCCTGCTAGTGATGAAGCGCGGAAGTTTTAGTAATTCACTGGGCCATGAATTGTCTTCTTCTCATGCAAGCCACCGTTGCTGTCTGTGGGTGAGGATTAGCCTTTGGAAAAACAGTGAGTGGGAACTCACAGGATTCTTAAGCATGGTGAGTGAGCCAAACTACTAAACATAAGGCCAATATAAAGTCAGGACAGAAAAACAAGGACCTAATTACTTTAATCTGAAGTTATCACAGTGGGCATAAGTACAGTATACCCACTCTTGGCACACAGGCAAGTAGGAGATGTTGTAACTAATGAAGCTTCATATTAATCTTGCATAGACGTATCACAAGGCTTTCACTCTTTGGGCAAGACTGTGCAGGGAACATTGCTGCTTATGCCTGGGCATATAGCCATTAGCAACATCCAGAGATCATGTGGTAGCAGTTGTAATTGCGTAGTGTCTTCTTTCTGCACAATGGGTGGCTGTTAATAGTTTTGTGGGATCACAGCAAGTGCTTTCTTCACTGCCTATTTCAGCCCCTCAGGCCAGTATTTTCATCATCAGGTGTGGATGCACTAATAGGAGAAATCCTCAGGTGTCTGACATGTCACTAAGATGCTTATTCCCTATCTTTCCATGAACTCATCTGCTTGGTTACCAAACTCCAGCTACGCCAGCTTCCCAGCCCTGTTATGAAGCTCCTCTTCAAAGATTTCAGAGTTCTGGTGGTTTACTATAACAGTATCTCTACTGCCTTCCTCCATCCAACCAACTTTCATTTTGCCATGATTAGCGATGCTGGGAATCGGGAGAGATATTTGCAGATGTTATTGATTTCAGCATCATGCTCAAATTGCCAAGATGCATGAGTGAAACTCTGACCTCACAGGTAAGGTTTAAAAGCTCTACAAAACCTAGGAAAGGTTTTGAAGATCTCTAGTGCAGTTCAGGACTTGTTTTACTGGGCCATGGGATTTTTTTTCTGCTAAGCCATGGAAGGATGAAGTGAAATCCACCAATTTTTTCCAGAGGCACATGCAGATACATTAAGCATAATGAAAATAGTACTGCATCTAGTAAATATTACCTTTGCTTGAACTCATTACCTTGCCTGCATGGATGTTTTCAGGGTAGTTATATAAATACTTAGCTATATCTGTTGTTATTTCTGATAACATCTTTATACAGAACAGTTATTGTATCTCATTCACTTGTTTCTTTGCATCTTCCACACTTAATCTTTTGATCTTGTTTGTTTTATTTCAATCTCTGAAACAGTGCAGGAAATATAGTGCTACTAGAAATTCTTTTCAAGGCAATGCTGGACCTTAGGCTTTGCCTTTGTGGCATCAAGATCAAACACTAGAATCTCAACAATGTAAAAGTTTCTGCTATATTGAGAACATTTTTGCATTTTGTGATACATTTTAACTATACAGCCACACAATGCACACTTCCCCTGCAACATCCTGACACATTTCTGACATCTGGTTACAAAAGCTAAGGACAGCAGAGCTAATACCTGCACTCAGGAGCCAAATGCCACCAGAAAGTTTCCTTGCAAGAATTCTTCTCCAGCTTCTGGAGCAATGGTTTTTAGTATTTTGTTTTCTAACCTTAGTTTCTTCAGAAAGTCTTCTCTACATCCCAGTTACTCCTTAAAGATACCCCCGCCTCCTCCTTCCCAATGTATTATAGAAGTGCTACCTTTCCAATGTGTTATAGAAGTGCTACAATTTCTACTTATGCAGAGTAATATCAGTGGTGTCTAATCATTCCTAACCTGATTTCCAAAGGTCAGAAAGAACGTTAGAAAGAACTGTTGCTTCTAATTGCTTTATTCTCAGTTTGTTCCAATCCAGTCCAATTGCTCCTCTTACGAGGGTGTGACAAGTTTTTTGTTTTCTCAGCACCAATTTAATTTTTTTTGTAGTTCATTTTAACATTCAAGTTTCCTTCATCTGCAGCTATGCAATTAGTTTTGTCTTGTATCTTTCAGATCATGCCATATGCAAAAATAGCATGGTATGATTTCTGGAATATCTCTTGTGCTGAAGACACAGCAGAAGATGTTCTCTTGAAATGTCATCTTCCAAATGGAATTTTGAATGCGATAAATTCTTTTTCCTTTTTGTCCAATTGAACCAAATTAAATAGTAGACTTTCAGTTAGCTAACCAAGCCTGGAATATGCATCCTTTTATACTTTTGTAAAGTTGTCATGGTTTAACCCCAGCTGGCAACTAAACACCACACAGCAACTCACCCACTCCCCCCCACCCCAGTGGCATGAGGGAGAGAATCGGAAGGGTAAAAGTGACAAAACTTGTGGTTTGAGATGAAGGCAGTTTAATAAGTAAAGCAAAAGCTGCACACACAAGGAAAACCAAACAAGGAATTAATTCAGTCCTTCCCATTGGCAGACATCTCCAGGAAAGCAGGGCTCCACCACACATAATTGTTACATGGGAAGATGAAACACTAACTCCAAACATCCCCCCTTTCTTCCCCTAGCTTTATAGTCTAAGCATGACAACATATGAACTGGAATATCCTTTGGGTCAGTTGGGGCCAGCTTTGTCACCTCCCAGCTCTTGTCCACCCCCAGCCTGCTTGCTGGTGAGGTGGGGTGAGAGGCAGAAAAGACCTTAGCTCTGTGTAAGCCCTGCTCAGCTGTAACAGAAGCATCCCTGAATTATCAACATTGTTTTATTACAAATCCAAACCATAGCCCCATACTAGCTACTATGAAGAAAGTTTACTATCACCCAAAACCAGCTCAAAAGAGCTTCAATTTGTTTGGATAAATCCTATCATTTCAGTGTTTTAACTTTTGAGGATCTTCGCAGGTCTGGGTCACATCTACCTTTTCTTTATTAAAATAGCCACACATCACCTCAGAAGAATTCCTTCATTTTGTTATCTTCCACTCCAAGTATTATTCTTAGGGAAAAAAAAAAGATTAATGATTTGAGCTTTTACAATGGCCAATAAGACTACTTACACATTTGTAGGAAAAGGATAATCATGCCTTCTCTCCAGACACCTTTCCCTCCACGCATTTTTTGTGATGCATGTACCACATAGCTGATAACTTTTTTCTTCTGCTTATCAGTGCAGTTCCCTGGTATGCAGAGAAAATAGCTTCTGTATCACGTTCCAGATTTGTGCTACAAGCTGAACTTGCCATATCTTTCTCTGGAAAGGAGTTTACTTTTGTCTTGATATCAGCTGAAAACTTTACAGATCAGTTAGAAAAACATGTTTTGTTCTTTTGTTATTATTTGTTGGTTGCTTGAGCTTCTCCCCCTCCCCCAGCCTATCTGGATTGATTTTTCCTGTCCACAAGACTAGCACAAAGGCTAGTCTGTGCCCTTCTGCATAGCTCTGTTCTCTATAGTGGTTTTCGTTAAAAGTCCACAATCTACACGTCTTTGCCTTATTTACATGAATGTCATAGTCTATTTTTTCCTTCTTATACCACACTATTTTAGTTTAGATACCTGCCAGCAATAGAGATTAATAGAAGATAGGATGATCTAATCTGGCTTTTATTGCAACTTTTTTAAACACTTGTATCTTATCAGTGCTGCTCACTGCATACCTTAAGAGTGACCAAGCTGTTAAACCTTTATCTTTCTTAAAGAAGAAATATACCCTGTACAGGGACTAACACACTCCTGAGTAATGTGATATTGACTTTATGTCCGTGTGATCATCTGCAGTCACTCCCCTTGGGCATCTTCTAATGCGAGCTTCTGAAGAGAAACTAGCTTGGGAATGCAGAAAGATAACTTGTGTTTCATAGATGGGTTTTGCCGATTTACAGGTGAAGCACTTTTGTATTTAAAAAAGGAAAAATAAAAAGTGTGCAAATGAAGTAGACATGAACAATGATTCTATTGCTGGTACAGAACTGCTTTACAGTTCTGCAGGAATCACAGTAGGTGTGTATTCTCAGGTATAGAGTGATCACTCTTAGTATTTAATGGATATACAAGGTCAAAGAACACATTGTCTTGATAAAATATTAAAGAATTAAAAAATAAATAGTTGGAACATGTCAGTTGGAAAGAGAAATTGGATTTATGGGAAACAACTATGCAAAATATTAATAAGTAAGTATTATCTCTTAAAACTGATGAGCACCTGCTGGGATATTGTTATGGCATAACAAATCACTATCTAAAGAAAGATCCCAAATAAAATAATTCAAACATTTTATTCCTGGAAATAACAAAAAGCACTTGCTGCATTCTTGCTGTTTAACTTAGGTACCTAAACAACCAGCCTAGATTCCCGGTGTTTTCAGGGATGTTTGCCAAGTGGTGATTCAGAACACCTCAGATAAAAACTGAGTCATTTTTCACTAACCAGAAAGTCTTTGAGTTATACTCCACACATACCTATCTTTAGCCACCTTCATGATGTCTACTACTATTAAACTACCAATTGTTTCATCACTGACATGTCTAAAACTTACCTCCTCACCATTTTCCTCCCCAAGAGGGCATACCTGCCTATAAAAGCCCAGTTACAGCTAATTGCATGAAGATATTTTAGTTTTAATTTCTTCATAATAAAAGCTTAAACCAGAAGTATGATTTCACATTAAGGCTCTGAAGTGTAATGTAAACAGGTTGATTTGAGAATGCTTCACTTTTTTAGAAGTGGTGATTTTTGTTACATTTGAGCTGGTGTGGCTTAGGTGTGCAGGAAGCAGGAAACTGACTGAGACATAATCTTCCATCACATCAGCTAACCTACTTCCACATTTTACAGTAAATGCCTAAAAAAGGTTGAAATCTGAGGGACTAGTAGCTAACAGAGAAAACTGCAACTCACAAGGAGGATACAAGAAGCATCAGAGCTTTCTGACTGAAGGCAGCTGTTGGGAAAGACCTCGCCTGGCCTTCAGAGTGGCCAAAAAAGCCATCAATCTGATAGGCAGGAAAGTAGGAAATATTCTACAGTAAAACTTCAGAGAAAAAGATAGCAGAAGGAGAAGCAGTGTATACTTGTGATGGAAAGCACTAGAAGTGGGTCAAACCCCACTTCTGAACAGAAAACTGAGATGAGGCATACTTTACAAGCTATAGGGTCATAACTAGGACTCTAAACATTCATACTCATTATCCAGAGACACTACAAAGATTGAAAAATCGAGGCAAGTGCATATGCAATTGATTGCTGCAAGGACAGTGAAAGAAAGCTCTTTGAGATAATATGCCTGAGAAACAGAAACATCAGCAGAAGTTGGCCAAAATATTAAAAAAAAAAAACAAAAA
>NW_009930528.1:23082-44891 GCF_000696875.1 Nestor notabilis
AAAAAAAAAAAAAGAAAAGCATGTAACTAAATTGTAACCAATGCATAAAACAAAGTATAAGCGAGTCTTGTCATATTCTTAAACAAAAGTCATAACTAGGATAAATTTTCCCTGGTCAGTGACGTTTCCTAAACAGTTGACTTGCTCCTGGACAGCACGTCTCTGCTGTGTTGTCACTGGAACTCCCTACTTGCAACTTGACTAAATCAATGATTTTTCCAGCTTTAACTGGATCCTTACAAAACAGTTTAAAATGTCTTTGTTCCTCCTCGTCATTACTTTATTGGATTTTTTAGAAACTCCCTCCTACCTGTGTCAACTGCCTGAGAATTTTCTCTCATGAATAGTATACCATGAGTGAACTTCCAAAAGGAGAGAATGGAAGCAGCTTGTTGTTTGCTGCCAAAAAAGTCATGTTCACAGGGAGATAGTTTTTAAAGGTAAATGAAAGATTAAATATAACCCAAAACCTTCAATATCTACAGGTCTGACTGGAGAAACACAGTGCAACTGCCTGAAGTAGTATCTTTTCCAGGACTCCAGGAAACTACTAACACAAATGTATCATGTTTTGTCCTACTCATTTACTTGAAGAAATAGCTTTGTCTTACATCTTCCAAATCTACTCCAGATGACTCGCCTATTTGCACAAAGCCAAGGCATCTTAGTGCTACTAAATCAGACAGAACATGGAAGTTATTGTAGCACTACACTTTGCTTGAAAGACCATTTGAGCAACATATTGCCGTAATAGTACATCACAAGCTTTCTTTAGCCATGTCATTTTGTAAGAGAAAGCAGAGCTAAGACAGCAGAAATCTATCCCAGTATCACCATTGAGATCTTTTCTCACAAGAGAGGTTTCTTCACCTCATGGAACAACCTATTACCAAGGAATGCTGGGAGATAGCTGGTATAGATGTTCCTTGGAGCCCTTTTGTAGAGGCAACAGGGGGTGTTGGGCATTATTCCTTAGAAAAAGAGAAGGGATCTAGATCCAAAATTTGTATTTCCAGATCTGTTTTACAATCTGGCAATATTAACTTCATAGCTACACGAAGACAACTGACAAGCAAAATGCCTCATCAGTTGACTTCAAGGCTTTTTCAGTAAAATTGCAGGTTTTGTAAAGCATGAGTTAGTATGACATGCTAAATTAAGACACTAAGTTACAATACACCTGTATTGCTGACTGCAGCCTGGACCTGCTTGTTCACAGAAACAAAGGAGTCTGGTTGCACTGTGCCTTGAGGGCCCCTGGTGCACAGTTGTCTTTTTTCCAGTGTCATCCTGCACCAGTCAAGCATACACTTCTACAGCCCTCTTTGCAGGTGATGTGAAAGCATTTTGTGCTACACAATTGTTTTACATCAAGCTACTCCCTGGATTGGCTAGGTTTCCATTAACCCTGTCCTCCTGAGGGTGCAGCATGGCCTTAGTCACATTACAGCTGAGTCTGTCATGAAAGCCTTCCAACCAGCCAAAGGGAGCTCATAAAAAGCTGATACAGCTCTTTAAATACTAGAGAGATGTTGCCTAAAGAGGAGCAGAAAAGGGGGGGAGGGGATGCAAGCAGCTAAATCTCCTTGCTTATACCATAAGCAACAAGATGTATGAGAAACCATCCCATTTATGTTATGCTAAGCATGAATGGGTGTACAGCAAACATTTTTAGCTATTACATCAGAAAATGGTTAAGCATCCTTAAAAAGTCGGTTTAAAAAAAAAAAAAAAAAAAAAAAAAAAAACACACCCAAAAAAACCCCAAAACAACCCAGAAAACCACAAAAGCCCCAAACTTGATTTTGCTACAAAATTTCACTTTGACATCAGTGGTTATTTGCATGCTTATGTATTTGCATTTTCATATTGACATCTTCCAGCCCCATTACAGCACACAATTCTCAAAATGTATTCATTAAACATTTTAGCAACCAACCCTTACATTAAACACACAAAACAAGCCATGCTGCTTATTATTTTCCTAACAATCTTCCTTTAAAACTGAAAATACTGAACAACAAGGCATATTTAGCCCTTATACAAGGGGCCATACTGGACAAAAGAACCCTAGCTGCTTGGGTTGTGCTTAAGAAAGGTCAAGTGCCAAAACAGGAAGATATTGTAACTGAGAAATTTTTTGAGCCTTCACTTGTAGACAGCTACTCCATTATTTCACAGCTGGAAATATGTAGCATGTAATTATTGCCATATGTAAAATGCTTCATTAAACTTTATGTCATTGTAGATGTGTGAAGAGCTATTCTACATGCTTTGAAAGAGTACACAAGAAAACAGCTAATTATCTAATTTTTCTGAAATGAGTAAAAACAGAGGAGATGTAGTCCACATGAATTACTGCATCACTACCAGCCAAAAAAGCCAGGGAAAAAGCAAGATAGAATTTGCTTAACTGGATCCAGATCCAGTGAAGTATATACATATCTCCAAGCCAGTGAGGGAGCCCATGGACAACAAACTGTTGAAAGAGTATAAAAGTAATCTATGGTATGGGTTTCAGATTCAACATGTGGTTTCTCAAAGACATCGGCAAAGACAGCCCAAGTCATGCAGAGGGACAAAGCCACAAGAGGAATATGATAGAGAGCTCACAGGCCAGATACCCATATTGATTTAGACACATGGCAGATAAATTTGACCTGCAACAAAACAATCATTAACTTCCAACTTCCAGTCTAGCCTAAACCCTAAACAAAATGTTTCACCTAAATAGACTTCAAGAAATTCCAATAATGTGATATAAGAATACTTCTAGACGTATTTCAGAGAAGATTATAGGATAAGCAGTATAAATAAAGAGAAAAGTAATCTAGATATTTACCAAAATTTTAAGACAAATTTAAAAGGTTAGTATTTTCAGAGACATCTAAACTTTGAGACCCTCCTGAGTCCAGAAATGTTATGCTGCTTATGGAAATCAGAAGTTTGAAGCCATCATGTGTTTAGATAACTCATGTTAACAACTGAGCCTGAGGTAAAATAGCCATGCTGAATTTTGACCCTTTTGAAGTTTGAAACACTAGAGTGTACTTTAATATGCATCTAATTATTTTCTGGTTCTCTGACCTTGAGGAACAAATAGATTCTAGCTGATAAAGGCTGAATATCCCTGATCCAAATAATAGCTCATGATAAAATTATGGATGCACAAGGACAACTTTGATTTCTATCCTCTCGTCTCAGATATTTGCTTAGTTACTTCAGTTTTCTTAAAAAGGTGAATGTGTCTTTAAAGAAAGAGTGAACATACTGAGCCAGCTTATGCTGCAGTAGCTATGACAACAGACTTTGAGACAAGCATGGAAAAAGCCAGACCTGAATCTTAATTTCATTTAATTATTTTTTCAGTCTACTCTTCACATTGACTACTTTACATTTTACTCTGAAATGCTACAGAAATTCTGATTTCTTTTACATACCAGAGGAATAGTATCTTATGTAGCAGCTTCTGTAGATGTCATTTAAGTTGGAAAAGAAAATACGTAGACAATTAGTGGACATCTCCTAATGTCTTCAGATGAATGCGAGACTGCATTCTGGGGAACATGCTTTACCCCAGAGATGCTGGACTCAGTACAGATGGGCATGTGGCAGAGATCTGATTTCATAATGATCCCATTGGATAAATAAGTAGCAAAACTATCATATTGTCTATTAGAGGTGAATTACTTAAAAATCAAAAGACAGGAAAATAGGTAGAGTTGAGAGTCAGATTTTCAGTAACTAGGCTGGAGTGAGAAGAGACTCCAGTTCCTTTTTTTCTTTCAGTCCTTCCCATCTCCCTTGGACCAATCTTTTATAGGCATTATCCACAATCATGGATAGTATCAGCTTCACTAGACAGACAATCTTGCCCCCTGTTCATGTCTCCTTTCCCACTCTTCTAACAGCAGGAGAAGACAGCAGTACCCACCACCACCAGCAAGTATGGCAATTTAGAGATCAAGAACACTTTCTTTTGAAAAAGGAGAAGAGAAACTCAGTACATAGAATCATAGAATAGTTAGGGTTGGAAAGGACCTTACCATTAACATCTTTTCTCACTCAATAAACATTACATTGACCCTCTCTATTTAACTTGACCAGACCCAAGGCTTCACAGGAAAGCCAAACTACTTCACAGCCATGTCTATACAGAAGAGGAGTGTCGTGGTTTAAGCCCAGGTGGTAACTCAGAACCATGCAGCCGCTCGCTCACCCACTCCCTTCTTCCTTCCCCCCGCTGCCAGAGGGATGGGGAGGAGAATCAAAAGAATGTAATTCCCACAGGTTGAGATAAGAGCACTCCAGTAACTAAGGTATAATACAAACCACTACTGCTACCAATAATAATAATAATGATAAGAGAAATAACAAGGGGAGAGGATACAATTGCTCAACACCTGCCAACCGATACCCAGCCTGACCTGAGCAGCAGTCTGGGCATTATGGGTAACTCTCCCCACTTTTGAGGTTTTGACCCAGTTTTGAGTTTGAGACTGGGCATGATGTGCTGTGGTATGGAATACCCCTTTGGCCAGTTTGGGTCAGGTGTCCTGTCTCTGCTTCCTCCCGGCTTCCCCTCCTCCCTGGCAGAGCATGAGACTGAGAAAGTCCTTGGTCAGAGTAAACATTCCTGAGCAACAACTAAAACCATCGGTGTTATCAGCGTTGTTCCCAGACTGAAAGTCAAAACCACAGCACTGCACCAGCTACTAAGAAGGAGAAAAAATGACTGCTGTAGCTGAACCCAGGACAAGAAGTCACATTAATCTATTTGAAAGTGACCCATGTCGCCTATGCTCCCAAAGCAACTTACTGAGGTTGAAAAAGGACTGTAAGTAAATCTGCATTATCTTTTCTACTGGTGAATCACTTTTTAGACTGATCTGCCTGACTGCTAGAAATTTGTACTGGGACCATCTCATGTAGATATACCCATGGATATATTCACAAGAGGAGGCTAAGGCCTTGGTCATCAGGCATTTCCGCTCCCTAGAGTATGGGCTGCCTGACATTTAAATCCTTTCTTTCACTTACTCTTTCAAACAGCAGCCCTCTCATGCTTTTGTACATTCTCCCTGTATTTTTAATATCTTGACTAACTAAATTGTTATAGTGTCCCATCTATTATTTGCTAACACTTGGACAATTTTGAAGTACTTACAGGTTTTGTCCACAGCTTGCAAGCAGCTGAAGATCACCATTGAAACAAGTCTTCAGTCAGAAGAGGAGACTCAGCTTTTATTGACTGCAGCAAATGAAACAGATATTTATGCAACTACTAAGAAAGAATAGATGCAACAAGCACAAGAAGCAAACCCTGAAACCAAGCATAGCCCCATCTTACCTAGCCTCCATTTCATACAGGGGCCCTCTGCCTGGATGACTGCATTTAAAGAGAGCCTACTCCCTGGCACAGCTGTTACCTTTCATCTTAATTTCCCACTTTGGGAGTGGAGAAGCAGCATTAATGCTTCAGTGGTGTGTAAGGTAGGGTATTCAGAGTGTTCCTTGTTTCTGAGACCTTCTTGTCATTACATTTGGAAATGCTTCCAGTGTATTATTATGCAATCTCCACACTTCTTGTACCAAGTTTCTTTCTTTTCCATCCTTGCCAGAATCAGGATGAAAGAGTGCTACCATACATTTTATCTTTCCATATGTATTCCAAATAACACCTATTGATGACATATTGATAACATCCACTACACATAACACCTATTGATAGCATGTTGATAACATCCACTACACAGCACATAAGTATTCATTTTTTTTCTGATGATGAGTACATGCACAGCTAATTTCAAATTCCTTTTCTTTAAAGTAGATATGATTTTATAAAACATGAGTGCTAGGGAAGTAAAACAGAACCACATTTTTTACTACAGTTGGTATAGCATTTCCATTTTTCCCTTCTTCTGCCATGCATTAGCATTGAGAACCCTGTTTCAGTCTCTCACGTAGCAAATTTGAAAGTTATTATTTTTTTCTTTTGCAATCAAAGAATGAGTCATGGGCTCTTGAAGTTCAATAAATACCCAGAGGCAGCCAGTTCAGTTTATTTTCAGCTCTGATGGCCTACAGAGGGATTTTTAATTTTTTTTAAGTAAATGGAAATGGGAGTTTTTCCTTATTATATGTAAACAATCCCCCTAACATAGGAGAGGGAAAAAGTTCATGTCAAAAGGGAACATTCACTAAAATACCAGCTTCTCCCTGCTGCAGGAGGATTATTAGCATCACTGAATTCCTTCTCTGTTCAAAAAATAGATATCCAGTTTTCTCAGAGAAATACTTTTGTGGCTGCTGCTCCTTGGCAGCAAGTGTTTGGGCAGAATAAGCTGTGTATGAGGGCAGTGTTGCAAAGAGAAAAACTAAAAAAAGGTGCTTAGTTTCCTGGTGAGGGAGGTAACAGAAGAAGCCCCTTTCCAGATAGGGCTGTTGACTTTGAGGTCTTCTGCAGAAGCAGGAGGTGAATTGCTTCCTTTCTAGGAAACTCTGATACAGCCTGGAGAAATACCTTATTAGAAAGAGAAACATTTTTACATATACTGGTGCATTCCAGACCTTGCTCTACTACATGCAAACAGTGGCCTGGCAATATGGATTAAAGAAAGTGAGGATGATGTGCTGGTCATGTACAGTAGTATCTAACAACAAGGAGACACAGAAATGGCACACTCAAATGGTACAGAACGAGTATGAACTGGTTCATATTATGTCCTAAGTTTTGCAGAAGGCTCAGTGTAATATATCACTGGGAAAATTTTTTAGCTCACTGAAGCCTTAGTGCACTTTTTTTTTTTTTCCCCTCCTACTTATTTTTGGAATTCATAAAGCCCACTGACTTTCAGTGCAGAAATTTAGCATTCAGGCTACAGAAGCAAATTTAGCAATCAAGATGCAAAAAGAGTGCTGTCTTAAAAAGGAATATTTTTTTCTTATTTATTCTTCGAGAAGAAACTGAAAAAAGAATACCTAATTAAAGTGTAAAAAAAAGAAAAAAAAAAGAGATAAAAATGTGTGAGGGACAACATTTATTTAAATCTTTAAAAAAAATCTCTTCCGTGGCTTTTATTTTATTTCTGTACTATGAAAACATATCTTTATCTTGTTTCTCCCAGTTTTTTTCTAGAGCAGACACTTAAGTAAAAATACCTTTTTATAAAGTTATCCGTATATTTGCCCAATCTATTTTTTAATCCATGTTTTTCTACAATGTTTTTGCTGAGAGAAAATTGTTCAGTTAAAGTTCCATGTTAATTTCTGAACATTCAAAACACTTCTGTGTATTCTAGCCACTAGGATGGTTTTCTTATTTTCACCTCCTCTTCTGTTTCTACCTATTGTCATACTGGTTGCCATCCCATTGTGATTTTAAACCTGGTGTGAGGAGAAGGTGACTTTCTAATAGTCTTTTCTTTTAAAGTTATACTTTGGACAACCCCAGACTTCCTTACTAGGAACCTCTGCCTTCCTTGGATACTCCCTTGCACCACTGGTTTGTGACAGTATAGAAGGTCCCCCACACAGATCCACATTCCTTTCACCAGCTGTCAGATGATTGTCATTTTCTGTGGGTTTTGATGGTTTTTTTCATTGAGTCCCTCAGCCCCTCTTGACATGTCATATTCTTTCTCTGTACCTTAGTCACTTAGAAGAGGTGTTGAAAACCCTTCTTTATAGAATGTGGTTTACAGGGATATCATCTTCTTTTCCTGTATAAAGCACATAGCATAAACCCTTTTTTGGTTTGATACTTTAGACCATATACTCAGTAAGTTGTGAACTGTGAAATAATTGTGAAGTTGTGAAAGAAGTTATGTTTTATATCACTACACTTCAGTCTTCAGACTGTACTCTCCTGTAGAAAGTCAGAAAAACCTAACACAGGATAGACAAAGTTTCTTCATCTCAGAACTGTTTTATTTTCTGAAACCAGCACATTAACTGTTCAAAATGGCCATAAAGAGCATCATCAGCCCTGGCTTGCAGTTTTCAGAGTGCTGTAGACACAAGCTCCAGGTAATTTATAATGAATAAAGAGGCTACATACACAGGGCAGGCAGTGGGAAGAAAGATGGCTTAGAGAACAACTGGCTGTTTTGTGCTGGTGTTACACTACATCATACACCCAGTGAGTACTAAACATAACAGAAACACTTCAAGTCTTGGCAACAAAACATGCTATGTCTTCCTAAGAACAGCTGGGTCATTAGTGGTCATTCAGTCAGACGGACTGAGGTTGTCTCAAAGCTATTAGGTAGATGATGAGAGGTTGATTGGGAGAAAATGTACTCAAGGATCATACTGAGCAATTACTTGGCTCAGCTGTGTGCAGAAATACAGCCCTCACTGCAGGGCTGATAGACTGGTAGAAGCCAAAAGGGAAATCAGCACTTCATAAAAGCTAATGACCAAGGATATACGCCTTATGACTCCTGACCATATCAGGATTCAAATGCAAAGCACAATACTATTTCCTCTTCCATTGCTCCCTGCATTTTGGACCAGACTGCCTCACTCTCTTTTTAATTATTCTTACCGTTGTTTTTTAATATATGCATTTGTGGGAAAGCCCTGAATAAGCCACCCTCCATCATTTTCTTTCACTTCACTATCAGTTCTGACTGAGCTAGGTCTACTTCCATTTTCCCAGAGGTAATATCTCAAGCAAGATTAAACATCCTCTTCCAGATGGCCCATTTTTGGTAAGAAAGTTCACACATGAAGCCAAGCACTGGCAAATCTTAAATCAGCATCCTGCACAGAGGGGAGCACTGGCATTCTGAGTACTAGGCATTTTTGACTGCTGCTCTCACATTGTCTGTACTGGCATTAATTCCAAACAAAGATATTTCTCATTAATGTTAAACACTGTAAATGTGATTGCCCATCTTCCAAGGTTTACAGTGTTGAGTTTCATAATTGGATGAGGATTTTACTACTATTATTACAAAGTTATTAATAAATAATTATATTTAAGATTAACCATTAAGTAAATAATAGACAAGAGATTGTTATCTTTGTCTACTGGCTGGAAACAAGAGAATACAGTAATATCCAATGCAACTTTCCACCCAGTGGCACTTAAGTATGTATGTATCTACGTTGAGGACCCAAGACCAACTGTGACACACTAAATAACAGATTAACAATAATAAATATAAATAAAACATCTGAATTTATTATGACCATTATTTTTTTTTTAATTTTATTTTATTTTCACCTACATATCTCCTTCTATTCTACCTGGCATATTTTAATGCTTTTCCATTCTGTAACCAGTTCTGCAAATAATACTCACAGTTAAGTATTTTTTTTTCATTCACATGAGTGGGAAATGCATGTGAGGTAATTCAGTGTTTGATATCAAACACAGAATTGGAAACATAGATTTTGCATTAGAGAGGAGGGCTTACCACTGATGACGGTGTGCCCTGCAAATGCCCACACTAACTAGAATTACGATGGTTGTGTCTGCGCAACACAGCCCTGAACTCCTTAAGTCTTCCTACTGCTTTAAAAAAAAGTGAGGTTTTATTCCAAACTCTACGATTCACTCAGTGAACACAAGTAAAACATTTCCTCTCTGATTTCCATTTTCCAAGTGTTAAACATGCTTAAAGACACTTCTCATTTTTAAGGCATATTAACTCTTCTGGGGGGAAAAAAAATCAGGGAATTGTTAATATTCAGTTTTGATAATTAGGATGAGTGTCATAGGGCAGGAAGAAACCGAAGCTAAAATTTACTTGTAAGTATGGTACCATAAAGCAGGTCAGGCATATGTAACCAAGAGACAAATCTAAACCTAGGATAATTCCAATAGAGCTAGTAAGATATAGAATAAAAATGAACATACGTTAAGTATTCTGCCTTATCAAACCTGTATTTTTGTTTCAAAAAAAAAATTATCGTATTGCTAAAGGAACAGTCCTATTCGTGAAGAAAACTCTCGAATTATGACGGCAGCTACTCTACACCAGAACATTTATGGCTCTGCTCAGGAAAGACTGCTCAGTCAGGATTTTTCTCACATGTGTTATCATATAAAACTCCTATCATGCAGTTTTGCAGACTTCAAGTGATAAAAGCTCAGGAGGGGGATAACTTTACTTATTGCTGTGGAAATCTATTTGTCATCTATGTCTAGAATTACTGGGTTTTCACTCCAGTTAGAAAAGTTTTCATTAACTCCCCAGCATCTTCCCTTCACCCCAAAGTTCCTTTCTTCACACATGGATATACACCATTTTTATTGGAAGATGTGTTTTTATGAATTGTATTACAAAGGTTGTTACTACGTATTTGCCACCATTGTGCAGCACTAGATTATCAGGTCAAAATAAATTATAATTGCACAGGACTGTGAAAAAAATCAAATATATGCATAGCAACCTTTTTGTTTGACTATTTCTAGGATCATGCATGATCTCAGTGGATTGCAAATTAAATATTATGTAACAGTTACATGAATAACTCATGAGATTTTTGAGATTTCATGGGCAATATGATCAGGTCTATCTTTGTTCTTTTCAAGTAGATGTATACTTTAGGTCTCCATCTAAGGTGTCCTTTACCACAGGTTCTGTGGTAGGAGTGAAAATCCCAGTCTTGACCAGGAAAGGGAAAGAAGGGGAAGGGAAAAAAAAAGATCATCTAAAATCTGCTGCGATCTTGAACTGCTCTTCTGTCTCCAAACTTACATTTTTCCATAGTAATACCAATGGAAAGTACAGCATCAGTGCTGCAAACCTAGCTTGGAGACAGCTTTTGAAATATGTGAAATATTTTTGTGAGTGCAGATGATATTGAACATATGGTGTTTGAAAGAGTGGCCCATATTGCAAAAGCCTTTAGAATCATCTGATGTTTTACTTTGTGTTTCTCCACCCTCAGTTTTTTAAGTCATACTTTCCTAGTAGCAAAATAGTGACCCATTAATGATAACAACTGCACATTCAACTTGTTACTAGTGGTGTTCTATATTATAATGAAAAGGATAGATTTGAGAATGCAAAGATGAGCATAAATGTGAGGAAAAAAAGCAGTGTTTACACTTCATTGTATGGCCTGGATTATCTTTCTGTAACGTGAAGATTACTTGTTAAGCACAAGTTGGCTATACATGTTCATAGTACATATGCAGCTTAAGCAAAAGTCCTTTCTTATCTATGAGTACGGTGCTGTAGATATTTCAGGCAGAGAGCACAACATTTTCACTGATGTAAAATGTCAGTCTGAACTGAGAAATGTCATGAAGCATGAAGTGATGAATTACCATAATTTTTGCCAGGCTTAATAATACACTGTGGCTTTGCATTACACCCATTTTAACTTGAGCCTGTGTTATTAATTTGGTTAGGAAACATCAAAAAAATAAAACACTAAAAAATAGCATTGGCCTATTTTTCACTCTTAAATTTTGGGCAGGTTTTGTCAATCTTACATTTAAGTGAACACTATTCTTTCTGAATTCATGCATTATGCAGTTCCTAACTCTCTCCATGCATCATCAGCCTCACACTGAGGGATTGTAGTTGAGACAATTGCAGCATACCACAATTTTGATTTTCTGCTATTTATTCTATGGAAAAACTATTTGAATATTTTAATTCCCTGGACTTATCTGGATATCTCACTATTTGTGAAGTCAGGCTTCCAAAACCTGTCTGTATAAAGCAAATCCTGACCCCAAGGGGCCAAAAATCAGGTTTACAATGTTTGTACATTTCTACTTTAGGCTGTACTGAAAACCTGAACATTAGTACTTTGGGGCATCAGACTCTCAGTGTTGACCTTACATGTCATGAAACTTTAATCCAAAACTACATTAAAGCAATCACTCAGATGAGTAACTGATAATTTATTCAGAAGGTAGCAAAGAGGCATCCTTCATATTCCATGCTCTGTAGGTAGGCAAAGCTGAATGAGAATTGAAGTAGGATGCTAAGCCTATATATCTTTTTTTCTAGTTGCTTGCAACTGCATTTCAGCCAGACTAGTTCAGAGTAAGTATGGGAGTTTATGGGATGCTCAGCTTCTGCTCACATCTCTGTAGTTTCATATCATCCAAATCAGTTTACAGTTGGGATTGTCTATAACAGCCAGTAGGAGAGTGAGTATGTGTATGCTAACAGACTTCCAAAGGATGTACACATAGTGATCAGAGAGAATTAAAGCAAACTTCAGGAATGGATTAAAATAAGACCATTCAGACTTCCATCTCTGGAAAAAGATGTAAAAGCAAGCAAAAAGTGATGACATTATTCATTGAAAGTTCTCTTGCAGTCAGCTCATGCTAAGTCCATATGTTGCTGAGGGGAGTTTACAGTCAGTTATGGCCTTCAAGTGCTTTTTGGTTATGCAGTGCTTCTGAAGTGTTTTAGAAAAAAAAAAAAAAAAGAAAAGAAAAGCATGATAAGTAAAGATATGAAAAAGCAAACTTTCAGAAAAAGCTTTCAAATGCTTAAGGAAGGAATGTGCCTTCATATTTGAAAGAGATGGACATGGAAATGTCAAGAACTCAGTACACAGCAAGGGGTTTCAAAATCTCTTGCTACCGTCTGACTCATTGAAATCTGAAGGATAGTTTCTATATTTTGTGCAGTTTGGCCAATTGGAGACAGTGTAGGATCCAGGGCCTTTTCATATTTGGTCAAGCTTTATAACTTACTTAACTAATTGTTGGGTTAATTGATTTCTAACTGATATTTCAAGCAGTTTTGTGTTGCTTGATTTATAACACTATGAACCTAAGCCCTGGACATGAGCTGCACAGGGCAGAGTGATGAATGCTCCTTACCATAACTTGAGAAACTTTGTAGAACCAGCCTACGTTGAAAATTTACTTCAGAAATAGTAGAGGAACCAGTGAGGGTCACAGCTCTACTTGTATGCTTCTGCCGTCTGTATTCATTTCCTTGGCTTTTGGAGTGAGAATTCCAGTAAGGGTTCCAAGTGCAAAAAAATGCTTTCTCTTCCGTATCATGAACATCTGCTTATTAGGAACTGGTTTGATGCCATGAAATCCTCTTTAACAAGTCATAAAAAGAACTATAGTTTGATTACAAATCACTGCATGGTAATACGACAATATCCATTTTACCACTTGCAGCCAGTTGTTCAAATAGTGATTTTAGTTTTGTTTTGTAACAAAGGAATCCACTGCTAACAGGATTTAGATATGTAATTGCATGAGATTCCAAGACTGAACACTGAGGATGCCACTTTAAACTTCAAAGACATTTCCACAATATTAATCTCTTAAATATGGCCACTGGAGATGGATGGTGGTGGTAGCCTTTTGCTTTGTATTACAGTTCTAGTCACAGAGATGGCTTTGCTTTTAATTTAGAGTTAGCCAGTTGAAAGCCTGTCAGCAGTCTGTTCAGCATGGTTCTGCTCAGGTTGCCATTGCTAGTTGCTACAGTGTCAGCAATGAGAAAGTGAAGGTCCACATCTGAGTTTCCCACAGATGATGCATGAGTGAGCAAAGGAGACATGGTTGGTTCACCTGTGGGCGGGTTATGTCTCTCTGAGCCTGCACCAGGGCCTCACTGATATGCTATAGGTGACTGTTCAAGTCTTATGGGTTGGAAAAATTTGGACAAAATCAGTGTGTGCTGCTATCTACTCTTATAAAACATGAGACAGAGAAAGGTGACCCAAGATCACTCCACATGCAGTCAAGTCTGTCAGCCCCAAATTGCTGTTCTCTTAAAACTCTACACCCACTTGTAGCTTGGCCACAAATAGTCTTTGGGCAGCATATGAGAGGGATGTCCAGTGGGTTGCTGAGATCTTAGCTCTCCATCAATACACTGATATTTTTATGGGCATGCACAAAATATATGAGTATAATAAATAAATATGATGATTCAAACACACTGATATTTGTGCATTAATGTATATGTCCACAGAAAGAGCTGTACTGAGAATGTCTCTGTGGAACAGAGCAATCAGATATACAGGATAAACTTTACAACAGTTTATTGCTTTTTAATGTTTCTGGTTTTGTTTGTTTGGTTTGTAGGTTTTTTTACTAGCTAATTTGCATTTAAAGTCAAGAGTGAAAGAAAAAGAAGAAAAAATAGGATTATTTCAGCTTCTGAAAAGCACTTTCCCCTGCAACCCTTTTGCAGCCAAAATGATACTAAAGGGATTGAAGTAACCTTAAAATTGCTCCATAGCAACACCAATCTGCTGTCTTCCTTTCTTTCAGCCAAGCAGTGAGATTGTCTCGAGTATTGTCTCACCTATTCAGTAACACAGCCAGGGAATGAAAAGGGTGAGGAAAACCCACAGAAAGTAGAGTAGAAAAGATGAAAATTTTACCAATGGAAACAGAAGCAATATAGGGGGGATGAGAAAAGAGAGAGACTGACATTATAGCCTACACAACTTTACTCATGACAGTCACAAGGGTGAGCAACACTGCCCTTTTCTTTCTGTGTTATCCAGCTGGGAAGTTACAACTTAACATATGTTCAATGTCCAAACCATCCTTTACATATAGTGTGGGCAACTCATTCCATTTTCCATATGATGTTATTCAACTTACAATTAAATACTGCAGTCGGTTGCAGTGTAATGGCTTTTCAGCTGAGAAAATAGATGGGTAAAAGATGATGCAAGGCATATAAAACTGAACAGAGAGGCTATGGCTGCAAACAAGGGGGATCACCAAATCCTCTGCGCTGAACTCCCAGGAAATCAAAGGCAGCTAAAAGGTGACAGTGATTTCCATTTCCACAACATGAAGGCAGCTGTTTGTTGTGTTGCTGTGAAGCAACAGCAAAAGAAAAGAAATGAACATTTTATCTAAAACTACGCGTTTATGAAAACTGCAGTTTGGTTTCATTGTGCTACTGAAATGAACCCAGGATCTCACATAACATTTCAAATAACAAGAACAATATATTTCTCCATTATTTTACTTACTTTAAGCACATGTATTTTGTAGTTAATGTAGTTCCTGGTGTTATGAGAGATCAATGAAAACAAAATCCATGCTTAATGCACTGAACTTTGACAACAACAGCTGCAACTCAAAATGAAAATCCACTTCTTTGCTTTGCTCTAAGGGTCTGAACTAGCTCTGGGAAAGTGCTGCAGCATACTGTGAATGAGGATATCTGAAATGAAAAACGCCTGCACAACTGCCCAAAGGACAGATCAAATGACCAAAAGCAAACAGTGATGTGCCAAGTTGTTTGTTAAATTCTCAGGTGAAATCAGACAAAACCTGTAAGCCTTGGAAATTTCAAAATAAGAGAGAAATACTGAATTTTTTACATTTGCTGCAAGACACTAGTCACAAAGATATAAAAGACTCATCTATACTGGATGATTTGACCCAAAAGCCAGAAGAGGCAATGAAGACAATGAGGTTTCTGCCATTAGACTCAGAGAACTTTAGATATGACCAGAAGACATATCCGATGCTATTTTGGACTAAGTTGGCTTTTTGGGGTCTTAATTTTTTAATTTTTTTAGTATGAGGTTTTTGTATTTTGTTTTGTTTTTCAGACAGCAGCAATAAAGAGAATTAGTTATTTTTTTCTGTTATCTTGTGACGTCCTTCAGCTGTTTAACTTCATTTTATAATGACCAAGTATGTTCAGATTTTGTTTATTTATTTTTCCTTCATACCATCAAGGACTTCCTTGGGATTTCTGGTTGAAGTAGGAATTACATAAGACCTAGTCGGCCTCTGAAGAACAATTCAAACAATTCATTCGAATAGCCTCTGATGAATGCCTGGCAGGCTTCAGCCTCAGCTGCCACTCTGGCTGAGCAAGGTGAAATTCTCTTCAGTGATTTTCTTTAAGTATCTGGTATAGAGTCAGTGGGTGAAAAATCCAAGGAAGGAAGGCTGTGCAGACATTATGATCTTTAAATGATTATGAATGAGGACAGAGAGAAAACATTGCTGGTGCCATATCACTTGTGCAGGCCAGGACTCAGCTTCAATGTGGTGTCTTCCCATTAGCTGTCCTCAACAGAGAGGCAGGTTTGTATCATACAGGGGCCCATTCATGGCACAAAGTCCCTCCTATGGGAATAAATAGCCACTAAGGAAATACAGCTGCACAGAATCTGAAAACTGACAAGTAAAGTTAGCTACTTAAAATGAAAGAAAGTGCTAAGGTTTACAGTTGAATTATGTTCTTATGATGTAAAAGTGTCGTGGTTTAAGCCCAGCCGGCAACTTGGAACCACGCAGCCGCTCACTCACTCCTCCTGCTCTTCCTTCCTCCCCCTGCTCCCGGAGGGATGGGGAGGAGAATTGGAGGAATGTAACTCCCACGGGTTGAGATAACAGCACTCCAGTAACTAAGGTATAATACAAACCACTGCTGCTACCAATAATAATGATAAGAGGAATAACAAGGGGAGAGGACACAACCGCTCACCACCCGCCGACCGATACCCAGCCTGACCCGAGCAGCAATCTGGGCCTTATGGGTAACTCTCCCCACTTTTGAGTTTTTGACCCAGTTTTGAGTTTAAGACTGGGCATGACGTGCTGTGGTATGGAATACCCCTTTGGCCAGTTTGGGTCAGGTGTCCTGTCTCTGCTTCCTCCCGGCTTCCCCTCCTCCCTGGCAGAGCATGAGACTGAGAAAGTCCTTGGTCAGAGTAAACATTACTGAGCAACAACTAAAAACATGGGTGTTATCAGCGTTGTTCCCAGACTGAAAGTCAAAAACGCAGCACTGCACCAGCTACTAAGAAGGAGAAAAAATGACTGCTGTAGCTGAACCCAGGACAAAAAGGTTATTGATTCAGTTAATAAAATCATATTACTGAACATGCTTCATATTATATGTTAATTGCAGTAATGTAAATATCTTGCAGATCTTTGTCCGCCATCCACCATTCATTTTCAATAAGGAACAGAAGTAGCAGGAGTCAACAGGTCTGACTCTGCAAGCTTGCTTTCTTTTTGCATTTAATTTTCCATGTATTGAAATGCTCTGAATACAGACTGAGTTTCTTTGTTCGATATTTATTATTGTTCCACCTGTGTCGAAATGGGAACACCAATGGCTTTGATAAATAGATTCAAAGGCAGTCAAAATTCATTGTGCCTTTTCTAAATGCTTTTGTGTCCTCTGCTGGAGTTCTCTTTGATAACCTTTTCCTGCAAGACACCTCTTGAAAACAAAATAGATATATTTCTTGCTTCTATAGAACATCAGTGCAAATGCTTTCAGTAATCCAGATTAATCCGCTGTCATTTATATGTCCAATATTTTTTGCTTTTTTTCTAAGAGCCAAAGTCTGCTTTTCTTTCCCATGTTCAGAGATACTCCCATATCTCTGTGGGGCCATGTACATGATAACTGATGGATAGTTAAAAATAAAGGTGTCAGAATCTGACAGTAGAACTTCATTAGCCTTCCAAAGCATACCGAAGGATATTCATTATCACAGTATGAAATTCCATAAATAATTTAGCACTAAACCCCCACATGCCAAGTCAATGATCAATATGACTTCATACTGTGATCAGCTTTCCTGTTTATTTTATTACTGTGCTCATTTGCATGCTCAATATTTTGCCAAATTCTGCTATTCACACTAGTTCTCCGAGCATTTGTGTGAAGAAAGAAAAAGCCACTAATATTTTCTTGCTGTTTTCCTAAATCAGGACAAATATTTCACTGTGCAATAATAGCACAATCTTGTTTTAACTCGTCATCAAGCTACTGCACCATGCACCAAGACAATCTCCCTCCTTTTCTTAACTTTGGTTATGAAGGTAGAATAATAACACAGAATCACAGAATGATGGTTAGGGTTGGAAGGGACCTTAAAGATAATCTTTAAGGAACACCTTCCACTAGATCAGGTTACTCAAAGGTGAATCCAACCTGACCTTCAACACTGCCAGGGATGGGGCAGCGGCAGCTTCTCTGGGCAACCTGTTCCAGGGCCTCAGCACCCTCACAGTGAAGATTTTTTTCCTAATGTCTAATCTAAATCTACCCCCTGTCTGCTTACAGCCATTTGCTCTTTTCCTGTCACTACATATTACTAATTATAGTTGTAAAATAAAGCAATATTAATCATGAAGTTCATAGAAACCTTCCTAAAATGAAAGAAGCAGAGTTTAAAGTTGTTTATTGTGTGTATAATGTACTTCTTCAGGAATTCATGTTTCTGCCTGTTCCCTCTTCCTTTTATTCAGATCCTGAATGAGCACTCTTTTCTCCCCAGAGTGAACAGAAAAAGAACACTAAAATGACTTACACACATACCCACACGTTTTTACATGTGTAAATATTTTAAATATGTAATATTTTAAATATGCCTTTAAATTTAGTTCCAAGATCGTCTTTGTCAGCAGCCCATGATGTAACTTGCTGAATAATGCAAGGGGGGCAGCATTAGTTTAAAGTGATTGTTGTGTTTGTTCCATTATTAAGTTTTGATGCATGGTGCTACAGGATAACGCAACATGACACGGCTAAGCAGTGAGATGAGTACTATGAAAATTTAAACTGAGGCACACACCAAGAAGCTGGAAACAGCAGAACATGAAGCATCTAAGGCATTTGAAGAGCAAGCAAATGAAATCCACTCATCCTATTATGCCTACTTTATTTCTGAAATTCACCTCCTGCTTTCACCTTCACTTCAAATCTAATCTAGACGCCTCTCTTGGACTATCCTATTTATTAAAATCGTGTTGGTGAATGTACCATTACTGACAGGTCAGCAAACTGGAGTCCCTTGATATATCTACAGGACAGGAAAAAGAGATGCCACCCAGGTGAAATGAGGAAGATGTTCAGGAGGGTACTGAAATGGCTTGCTAACCCTCCACATGGCAGAGTGCTGTGCAGCATGCCATGAAGGGCTCATCTGCATGCTTTATGTGCTGCCAAGCTCTTTGAATAGTAGCTAAGAGCAGTCCATCCTGCTGTGCAATCTTCTAAATAATCCACAAGCGTAGTAGTAACAGGTTCATCCCAGTTGTAATTATCAACAAGCTAGTCAGAAATTTTGCCATTCTTCTTTTTTTTGTGAAAAAGATGTAAATTCAACCAACAGAAATGGGAAATATCAATTATAATAGCATTCCTGATACAGGAGAGAGAAACAAAATGAAAGCATTTAAAAGATGTTGAAAGATTCCAATTAGTTTTCCATTACAGAATTGCTCATTGTTTTGAAATTGTACCGAATGAGAATAGAAGGTTATGAAATTATCACAGCAGCATAATTCCATTTAAAAGAATTAAATTTTTTTTTACCCTCCTAACATTTGAGGATGGGGAAGAAATTCACACAGTCCAAAATATTTTCAGAGGCTCCGTCTGAATCTATAGCTGAGCAGCTGGCAAGAGGCTGCCTGGTTTATGTTTCCTGAGAAAACATTAATGCAGTGACTCCCATAGCAGACACCAATGCATCCAAAGTTTTCATTAGACTGAGTAAAATGCAAGGCTGCTAACAGAATAGAATTCAGAATTCCCTTCTGAATCGAAGGGAAGTGGGACACAGACATTTTTCTGCCACTAGGCAACATCACCCAGCTGCGGGAAAGCTGGGGCTGCTCCTCATGGAACAAAGCTCTGCCGAAGCTTGGTACAGTAGCATATGAAAGGTTGCTTCATATGGTGGTACAGCCTCCCTCAGAAGAAGTAGGTAGATGTTGACAAGAAGTCTGGGGAAGGACCTGGCTCTCACATTGCACTCAGGCCTCCCCTGAGTCCTGCTGCCTGGGTTTCGACCATGCAGCCCTAGTCTGCCTGAGCATCATGAGCCTTGTAACTGGTTTGGAACTGTGGCATCTCATACTTGGGGTAGGAAATGACAGTTACACCCCTGAAAGCCAGGTGTTTTGGAGCAGACAGAAGTAGTCCTTGTGGCATTTCTGAGTCAGGTAATATAATTCACCGGATTCCACAGAAAATAAGTTTTGTGTGTCAGAGAGAAACTACAGGAAACTTGGTTGTTGTCTACAGAAATTCATGGGAGAGATTGTGTTCAGTAGTTCATTTTCAGAAGGTGATTTAGCTACTTGTTTTGCTTAATTTAAAATCTTGAGATTGTTTTTCATAAGCAAAAATAGAGAGCCTGATCAACTGCCTTTTTTTTCCTTCACAATGGCCTCAAGCAGGACCACCAATACTTCAATTGGCCTGGGCAGCTTCCCTCCTGCCTACTGTCTCCTTAGGGAGGTATATCATGGAGAGAAATCAAATAAAAATTCACAGGAAGATTAAAGGCACTAGAGATCAGAGCAAGTTTGCAAGGAACCACTGTGCATTAGGTTAATGCTCAGACCGATGTTGCTTTGAATTCCACTCCAGCTTCATCGATTACCAGGGAACAATAGTCAAGATAAAACAAAGCTGTTTCTTCTTAGAATTGATCACACTTGGCTGGAACTTGCTCTGTCACTGTTTGCACTAATCAGTCACTTCACAGTTTGCCTGTCACCTTCTGGGGCTGCCCCCCACACATAGCCCCTCCCTCCCCTCTCATTGCAACTTCTTCCCAATTTCTTAGGCTGGTAGGAGAGAGCTTAGAGGGACATCTCACTAAATGCAGAGCAGAAACTTCAGACATATAAGGCTAAATCCAAGCACAATGAAAGATTTATTTTGTGAACTTAATAGCTTGCCGATCTACTTTGTTTCTCAAGGTAGATTTCCCTGCCATTACATCAACAAAGGTAATAACCTCCAGCTCTGCTCTGTTCCTTTTTTCTCTTCCTGTTGTGCAAAGAGGAAAAGCTGAATGCTGGTGGTAAGAGAGAGCATAATCTTTAACTACTGCAATTCTCATAAAGCATTTTGCTAACTCCTTTGTCAATAGCGTTGATGGAAATGTGAATGAGAGAGGGGAAGCCATTCTCTCCTTGCTCCTTTTCTTCTTCACTACTTTGAAAGTTTTGAATATTTTCACATAACTACAGAGGTAGCAAAAATGAGAAGCAAAATCCCTTTTGAAATGTGAAAATTCTGTATTAGAAATGTGATGACAAGACACAAATATAGTTGTTTGAAAAAGTTTGCTGAACAGGGAATATTGAGCTGTTGTATAGCTCCTGCACAGGAAGAATGAAGAAAGCAGAAGGAGCAGGCTGTGGGGATACAGAGCAGCAGATAGTCTGAGATTCTTTTAATTGAAAATTGAGTCCAGCTTCATTCATTATATATATTTTTATGAAACTGTGGACTGAAAAAGAAAAGGTTTCAATGAAACATGGGGCTTCCTGCTTGCTCAAGAATATCACAAAAGCTCTTATTCAGTTTCCCTTGAAGCCAAGAGAAGCATGCCTTTTCTTGTTCAATTTTCAGTTCTTTGAAGCAGAAACTCACTCTTTTATGTGTCTCTACAGTGCCCAGTGCTATAGGTCTCCTGTCTCAGCAGGAGTTTTTAAGTGCTATTGTAAAAAAAATTAATTAATCACAATTTTTAATGAACTCCTTAATATTTTCAGTATCATCCTTGACAAAAAATGTATGCAGGCTGAAAAGGCATGAAATTTTCATTTAGAAGAGGGTAAAGAGAACTTTTTCCTGTAACAAAAACTAATTCAAAAGCTGATAAAAATGTTGTTCGTACTAAGCAGATGCAGAGAGAGTATTAACAAGGTAACAAAACAGAAATCTAGACTTTACATCTATTCATAACATATAAATTAAGTATAAGACGGGTGAGAGATGCACCGTCATGTAGGGATTTTATTCATAACTTTTAGAAGACAGAGATGTACTGTTATCTAGCTCCATCTCCATGGAAATGAATTGGAGGAAAATTAATTCCTCCACACTCTT